>NW_010326525.1:2299-44952 GCF_000700745.2 Antrostomus carolinensis | reverse complement strand
AAGAGAGTTCTAAAGATTTATTAAAGATATATATTATTCTATTTAAATTCCTTGACTGTGAATTTCTCTGGCTTTGTTTTGTTTGTTGTTTGGTTTTTGGTGGTTTTTTTAACAAAAGTTCCCAAAGGAAGAGAGTGCTTCTAAGCACAAATGTAGTATGACAAAAATCTGTACCTCTTTAAAGAATCTATGCCCCACAAATTACTTCTATAACATTCCTTACAGCTTGACACTAGTGTACTCCACTTTCTCCTCACTTCCATATGAAGTCAAGTTAGATTTTTTTCTTAAAGGAAAACCATTTGTGGTTTATCCCAAGTATAAATGCAAACTACAGCAGGAAACTGCACAGATTCTTAAAGACCTTTATGGTACGTGAATGGAATGGCTCAAAAAGCAGAGGAACATGCTAATAAAATTGGCGGTCACAGAGTACACATCTGTATTTCATCATAGACATCAAGTGTATTCTATACTCTCTTACCACCATGCATTATACCACAAAACAGTGTTCTCTCTATGTCTAGAAGATTCTCTCCATAAACACTGGAGAAAAAAGTCTGTGATGCTTCCAGTTTTAGTACCTCCCCATGCCCCTTTCTGAATATACATTACCTTTGACAACTCCCACGCTTCGGTGAGTAACTGATCCCCACTTGTATTTGGGTGTGGTAACAGAGCTTTTCACACGCACTTTGTCACCTATCTTGATATGAGATGCAGAACTTTGCGGTGGGAAGCCTAGCAGTTGCAAGAATAAATGCCTGGTGAGTGGGTTTTTCCCCTCAAAAAACAAGCCTACCTTAGTATATCATTCAGTTTTTTATCAAAAAGCAGTTAACAGTGAACTTACCTAAAAGCTCAACATGGATATATCTGACCCAGTAAGTACCACCCTTTTGCTGCCAATCGCACTGTACGTTGAGGTCATGCAATCCATCTCGATCCAATTTAATAACTTTGCCTACATCTCCTTCACAAACCTCCTCATAGGTTCTGCAGCACCTAACCATCATCCCCACCTAGGGAAAAAGGACAACACAATGCCATAGCTATGCAAAGATTTTTGTACCAGAAGAAAGTAGTTTCAATACAGCTTTTCATCATCCTGCTTACCTGAATATTCTCCCTCACATACACAGCATAGTCATCATTACTTAAGAAATCAGCTCGTTTCTTATAGGTCTGGCTCTCTGTTACAACAGCACCACTTGCCTGGAAAAATATTCAAGATAAATATATAACAGCTACAAAATTTGTTTTCAATTCAGATAAATAAAATTGTTAGCAGAGACTGAAGACAATCCAACAAAAACGTATATAATATCCAGGTGGCATGCAAAAATGGGTAAAATCACTATAAGACCAACATTTATGATCTACTTCACTTTAAACTAAAGTTTAGATTCCAAAACGATTTGCCAAGGAATGCAGCTGCAAATTTTCAAAATGGGTGAAACAAGCTGGAAGTTGCTTTTATGAAATCTTCTTGCCAAAGAAAATTGAACAAAGAGGATTTGTGAGTAATCTACTTAGCCTTGAAGATACACATTCAACATTCCACTTCTTAGGCTACTTGTTTGGAGAGGAAAAAAACAGCGGTGAACAGTAATCTCCTACTTAAAGTACACTACTAATTTTTGTTGTTATATAATACAATGGGATTTAAAGTATTCCCTTAGAAAAACAAGATAAAGATAAGATTGTAGTTATTAGAAATTATTCCTTTCAAGATCTGATTAACTTAAAAAAAAAAAAAATTAAGATAACTATTGCATTCCATCTGTAATGAGAATTTTCATAAATATTTGTTCTGTTTTGAGCATTAAATGTTTTTTTTCATTCGAGGCAATATATAGCATAGCTTCTCACTGCAATACTGATAAAGATATCAGAACTCAATGTCAAGTTAATTTCCTTCAAAATGTAATGCCTTTTTTTCAATTACAAGATCCCATATGTGCCAGAAAACTCAGCATAACTCCTTAAAAAATAAACAGAAATACAGAATTCATTTAGTTTTACAGTCAAATCCTTCCTGAAACAGTTTCTGAAAGTGATAAGAATTTCATATTAAAGCCATCATACTCAATCGGCATTGTAAAGGTCATTTTATCACCAATAAGTGAAAACAGTTTTTATAGAAAAAAGTTATTTCACTGACATCATCTTGCCATTTATTCACTAATTCCTCAGTCATTCCTTGTACTTGACATACATTTGTTTTTCAGACCAAAGGGAAGAAGGCAGGGAAAAATAAACAAACAAACACAAAAGTCACTTACAAATATCACACTACAGCACTGACTATTTTAGATGAAATTGAGACCAACTATCAGAGATATTTATAGCGACCACTAGTGAAACATGTATCTGCATTCCACTCTTCCCTAGTGCTACTCATACACAAATACTTATAGATTACTGTTGAGTTCTTTTATGACAGGCCTTAGAAGCATATGGTAAAGGTCATCCTTGTTACATTCTTGAAAGCTTGCGACAGTAGAATGTCCTTGTACTCTAATCAAGTTCACAAAAGGAAAGAACTACAAAATTTGCAGTCAACTAGCATGACTGAGGTTAGTAAGTTGATACTTACCACAGGGCAAGCAGCTTCAGCTTCTTCCACCTCTTCTGCTATTTCCTCATCTGAATATTCATCAGAGACAGTATCAGCATCAGAGAGATCCGTAATTTGAACATCAGGGTGATCCAACAACCAGCCAACCAAGGCTTCCACTCCTAATACAGAAAAAAAAAAACTCAGTCTGTCTCTAAGGGATTCTCTGACATTCTTAAGACAGCATCCAAAAAGAGGAGTAACAACTGCTCCCTTGTACACAGCATTTTAATCTGTTCGCAACTTTCCTTCTCTAACGACATTAATTTAAGTAAATTAAATACCTGGTAATCCAGAAGCACTTCCAGAGGTTCCAGACAGAGATTTTAGTGCAAATTCTATGTTTTTCCTAGGAAATCCCATTTCCATAAGTTGAACTACAATGGGGAGTGGGGGAATTGGAGATTGCTTGCGTTTCTTCACTTTTGTGGGTCGGATATGTTGCACTGTGATGGGTGTTGTAGCTTCACTAGAGCTGCAGTCTTCAAACACTGGAGTTGAAGGATGTGTAGACTCTACAGCCAGATACTGACATACTGCCAAAGCAGCAGCCTAAACAAGAACAAATAAATCAGTCCACATAAAACAAGTATATTTTGTATGTTTTGTGTGTGAATGTCTGAAATTAAAGGTTATTTGCCAAAAAGGGTTCAATGTCTTTTTTTTCTAAACCTATAGCTTAACAAGTTTCAATCTCAATGGGAGTCTGGGGAGGTCCCTGCTGACTGGAAGCTAGCCAGTGTTGTTCCAATCTACAAAAAGGACACGAGGAAATACCCAGGGAACTACAGACCTGTTAGTCTAACCTCAGTTCCTAGAAAAACTGGAGAAGATTGTACTAGGTACTACTGAAAGACATTTAAAGAATAATGCAATCATCAGGCATAGTCAGCACGGGTTCACAAAGGGAAAGTCCTTTTCAGCCAATTCAATATCCTTCTATGATAAGGTGACGCACCTAGTGGATGATGGGAAGGCAGGGGATGTAGTTTTTCTGGATTTTAGTGAGGCTTCTGATACTGTCCCTCACAGCATCCTTCTGGACAAGTCATCCATCTGCACGATGAGGGTTCATGGTACACTGAGTGAAGAACTGGCTGAAGGGCAGAGCTCAAAGGGTTGCAATGAATGAGGCTACACCTTGCTGGTGACCTATCACCAGCACTGCTCCTCAGGGTTCAATTTTAGGGCCAATTCTGTTCAATATATTTATCAACAATCTGGATGCAGGAGTTGAATGCACCATTAGCAAGTTTGCTGATGATACCAAACTGGTAGGTGCCTTGCAGAGGGATCTAGATAGACTGGAACATTGGGCTATGATTAATGAAATAGAATTTAACAAGTCAAAATGCCAGAGTCTGCACCTAGGACAGCATAACACCTGGCACAAGGGAGTGGCGGGAGGGCGGCCCTGCAGAAAGGGATCTGGGGGTGCTGGTCGGCAGCAGGCTCAGTGTGAGTCAGGGCTGTGCCCTGGCAGCCAAGAGGGCAAACCTCATCCTGGGGCACATCAAACACAGCGTAACCAGTTGGATAAAAGAGGTGATTGTCCCGCTGTATTCAGTGTTGGTGCGGCCTCACCCTGAGTGCTGTGTGCAGTTCTGGGCCCCACCATTTAAGAAAGATGCTAAAGGCCCTTGAATGCCTCCAGAGGAAGACAACAAAGCTCATGAAAGGATTGGAAGGCATGTCCTACAAGGAGTGGCTGAGGACTTTGGCCTTGTCTAGTTCAGAGAAAAGGAGGCTGAGAGGCAACCTCATTGCTCTCTACAGCTTCCTGAGGAGGGGATGTGGAGAGGGAGGTGCTGAGCTCTTCTCCCTGGGATCCAGTGACAGGACATGTGGGAATGGCTCAAAGCTGCATCAGAGCAGGTTTAGACTGAACATTAGGAAGCATTTCTTTACCAAAAGAGTGGTCAAACACTGGAACAGGCTTCCTAGAGAGATGGCTGATGCCCCAAGCCTGCCAGTGTTAAGAGGCATTTGGACAATGCCCTTAATAACATGCTTTAACTTTTGGTCAGTCCTGAAGTGGTCAGGCACCAGATAGTCATTGTAGGTCCCTTCCAACTGAAATAGTCTACTCTATCCTAATTGGAATGTGAATTAGAAAGACTCACTTATTAGGTTACTTATTAGCAGAAAACACAGACTCTACCTCAAGCTCTTGTTTGTCAAATATTGCTTTCACAGGTGATGGTTGCGTAGCAGCTGTCAGAAGTTGCTGCAAAAGAATCATGGGAGGCTGAGGTCCTTCAGGAGACATGTCTCCTATGTCGGGAGAGGCAACTGCTCCATCCTCTTGAAACAAAAACATTATTTTAACCAAAAGCATGTAATGTAAGTCAATCTGGAAACTTATTCTGGGGCCTATTGGTTTATCAAACATATTGTTATTTCTCACATATCTCTTCTCCACAGGAATCATGCATTTAAGATTCAATCATGCGTGCTACGATCTCAGTACAAAAAAAGCAAATGACACATTTGTAGATAAACAACTACTTTTACTAAAATACACCTAGAACACGTCTAACAAACTGCACAGTGGACAGTGAATTTGCATTTGATTTCACCTTGTTCCAATAAGATTACTGTAGAGAGGTCCTTCCAGGATAAGGACCATTTTATATAGACAGCCAACAATCTCACTGATCCCCAAAACCATGCTGTATACTTTCTGGACTGAGTAATTTCCCCCTCTAATAAACCCCTTGGGAAGAGCTCTCCGTACATATTCATTGTCCCTTCAAAAGAGTGCACCTTTTTTTGAATCAACTGGCTCACAATTCTGCAACTTTTATATTTGATTTTGTATTCTTGTTAGCATAAACATTCAAGTTCCCTAGATCTTTACTGTGCCTATCGCAGGAAAGTTTTCACTCTTTATTTAACTCCACTCTTTATTTAACTTAACAAATGGAAGTTCTCGTATTTGAAACAATAACAAAACAGTTAATAGTCCTCATGTACCGATGCTGTTCTGGTTTTGTTTTTTTGTTGGGTTTGGTTTGGTTTTTTAAAAAAGTGAAGTTGAGTGGTGTTTTTTTCCCTTGAAAACTGATAGTAGCCATAAAACCATGTTCCATTTCAGGGAAAAAACCTAATGATTCTGGTGACTTAATTTGGCAACTGACAAAAAGCCCAGAGACATACAAATAAACTAAATATATTACTATATTTAAAGACATTACATGCTTCACAGATGCCCGAAGAATTAATATAAACTATAAAGGCATCAATAACTACCGTGAAAGCTGACAGAGCTATTTTATTCATTTTTATATGGAGAATGAATTCAAATTATTAAAACTACAATTCCTTAAACTCCTTTTAAGATTATGCTTAACACTGTATCCTGGTATTTGTTTCACTGGAAACTGCAAAATATTGAAGTAAAAGGAATTGCTAATTGAGAATTCATACTCCAACCTTTGAAGCAGAAAAAGAAACCACTGCAAAAACCCTGTCATTTTTTTAAATATCACCTACGAAACTTACTAATTATAGAAGATTTAGCTAACTAACGAACAAATTTAGCTAACAGCAGTATTTGAAGTTTCAAACATTTGATCCACTTAGTCTTCAAAACCTAAGTTAAAAAGTCAAAATGCTTTAAATATATAAGGTCAAAACATTGTTGAAGTTTAATTTTTCTTTTTTTGTCTTTAGAGGGCAAACCTGATTTCTACCCTCCAGATGCCATTAGCAAGGGTTATGGTCACATACCACATCTACTATCTAAACAAACAGTAGCGCACTTAGGTTGCATTTCAGAATACCTGTAGGATTCAATGCACCCTCCTGAACAGCCGGCTGAGATAAGATCTGCCTCAGTGTATCCTGGTGAGAAAGCAGAGCTCGGCCTGCTTTCAGTATGTACAGCTTTAATTGCTGGCATCGCAGCAGATCCAAATCCACTTGACCTATCAGAAATATTAAGCAGCCATTAGCACTAGAAATCTCTTGTATTAGAGAAGGAAGCCTATCGTTCACAAAACCTCAGTCCAAAAATCAGTTTACATCTTAACTCACTGTGTGAAAGCTTGTGAAATACTAATGATATGAGGTACTTTGAACAGCACCTCAGTAGAAAGTCTGCACGTATTCTATGACCCATGACATTAAAAATATTGCCTTCCTACTTTTCATACTCTGGACAATCACACAGTTGATATATAGCACAGTAAGTGCAGTTAAGATGTTATACACATTCAGTATTTTAAACAATTCAATATAAAAAGTCAAGACCCAAACCTTATTTACATTTTCTCAACAAAGTAAAAACAGTATTCCAACTACAGTGCTCAGCAATTCATCTAGGTGAACTTAGTCAACATTGAATAGTATGTACTTATGAGACAAGAAAAATGGTAAGATTCCAGAAAACTTTTTCTTATGTATGTTTGCTGTTACCAGTATTTTTCCAAGAGTACATCCAGCTATTTCAAAACACCACCAACAACAAAAATTGTACCTGAAAGACCCTGATTGGGAGACTTCATCCTTTGTTTTTCTATTTTACTTCCAGCCAGATTTACTAGTTGAGCCCAAATGGATAGCATAGGTTCAGTGAAAGGCAAGTTGTTCACATTAAAAGCCACAACTGGAAGCTAGACAGTGGGGCAAGAACAACAACAAAAAAAATACAGGTAAGCATTTTCCAAAATTTTACAAAATCACTCAGAAGTTTCAATGGTTATTAGCTGCAGAAGGAAAAAGTAGATTCATCTTATTGCTCTTGATGAGGAACAACTGGAGAATTCTATTCCCTATAGAGCTTCCCATGAGGACCATCTTAGATTTGCATTCAGAGCATTGTATGTGTTGAATATCAAAACATTTGCCCAATCAAGAACAAATATTTTCTTAACAACATATCAGAGTCTTTAACCATACCCTTCCCTGTATTAAACTTACTGGTTTTAGCTGATTCAGAGGGCACACTCTACATGTTCGCATGTCATAGAACTGCACAGTGATTTTCCCTTTTGGGGTGATGCGCGTCACTGTGCCTTCTCCAAATTCGTCATGAACTACTTGTCCACCCAGTCTCAAGCGACTGTCTATGCCACCAATCACCGCTAACACTGCCATCAGGCCTCCCACCTCTGGATTCTCAGTGTCAGGAAAGTAGTCATCCAACAGGGTCTAACAAAGAACAATAAAATTAACTGTACGGAGAAAACATATACTTCTATCTGCTTTAAAATACAAAGTTAATCATACATACTTCAATTTAAAAATTAAAAGACAAATACATACATATAAAAAGAAAAATGGTTTCAAAATTAAGCTTAATATTGTTTACAAACAGTAAATATTTATAATTTCAAAATAAATATTGCTATAAAAATGAGCTTATTTTAAAACGTGGAAACTACCCCTTCTGACTGTTTTCCTGCAAAGATGTGGGTGATGGAGGTTAGCTGAGAGTTGATGTACTTGTTTATGAGTCCATTCCACTGGCTGAGCGAATGGAGCGTCCTCAGCAGTGCCACTATCTCTTCTGCTAAAGTACTACTGTGAGTGGCAGTGAGAGATGCTTGGGGCCTGGCCTTTCTCCTTCTCAGAGTAGATTCTGGAAAATCCAAGCAATTGCACAACAATTATCAATTTAATACATGCATTTTCTACACATAAAAATAAGCCACTGAGGGAAAATTCCTCTACCTCTGAGCAGTGGGATATCCGAAGAACAAGTACTAAGCAGGCTGCCTAAAAACCCAAACAGTTTTTCCACAAGAAACTTCATGTCTCTTGACCTTTCACTTTTATCCCAGGATGGAAGTACTGCTTTCAATAAATGTACAGCAAGGATCTAAAAAGAGAACAAAATTAATGTTATTCCATTCTAAGTCACCAAATATTAACTAAATTCTCAAACATATTAAGTACAGGAGAAAGACATTTTAAAAGTTAGCCTCCCTTTGTAGTTCTTTCTATAATACTGATCTCTTTCTGGCTGTGGAAATCACAGAGCTACTGATCTTCTGTTCATTTGCAAAGGAATATTTTAAAAGAAGCTGTGCTAATTCAAGGTCAGTAACAATTTTATTGGCACTTTATATTAGTGAATCCAACCTCTTCAATACTCAGGACATGAGACACACACACACTGGAAAACAAAGTAAACGACTGAAACACAAAGAAAAAATAGGAATATAGAAGGGGAAGGTTTGTTCCTATTCTAGACTCAGACCTTAGTAATAAGATGTATTTCAGAATGAAAGTTTCCAAGTTCTGCAATGAAGGTATGATAATTAAAAATCATGAGATAAAAGCTGAATGATACGAGAAGGCAAAAAGCAACTACAGTGACACCCAAAAGTAGTGACTATGAAACCAGGGCCTCTGACACAGTAGACTGACAAGGAACATGGGAAGGCACATCAAAGAGCAGACAGGGTTGCACATTCTGAACAGGAGTATTTCAGGTTCTGAGCTTCCTCATCATCTACCCAGAAGACCAATACAAGTGACCAGTAACAGTGAAGAGATCTTGCTTTGTGTCAACTTCTGTAAATAACACATCTTTCTAGAACTTCAAGGTCTCATTTTTTTTTGTTATTAAGTTAGACACTGGTACATGAGAAATGCTCATTTCTCTCAAGTATTCCCTGAACAGCACAGATGACCAATACACCATGTCCTGGACGATGACAGAAGGCTCACCATATTGAAAATACTGGCAAGAATTTGCTGGAAAATCACACAAAAATGCACAAGCCTTTAGGATATAAGGTTTTAGTTAAAAAATTGTGATGTCTTATCAAGGAAAAGATTATGAAGATCTTTTGATCCCCAAGCCTTAAAACTTGGAAGAGTTATTCCATAATAAGGTTGCTTTCAATCTCACGAAAAAGGTAGTAGAAGATGGTAAGGAAAGGTAAAAGAAAGCAAAAACAATCAAACAACAAAAAAAGGGCAGAAAAAAAAACTGAAAAGGGGATAAGGGAAATACAACACTAAAATAAGAAGCAAAGATGCAGCTACTTAAGAGAAACTAATTAAAACAATAATAACAGTTTACTATGGAATGAGGGACAGTAGATAATACATGATTTGATAACTTTAAAATGAAATTGCACATTTTTCCTAACCACCTTTTTCATATTCTTTGCTTTATTCAACTTCTGGGAAATGTTATATGGAAGTCTTGGAACACATTTTTATAACGCTGTTTTGGCCTCTCATCTGTACAAAACTTTCAAGATTTCAATAAAACAAGGGAGTCTATAGTGCCCTGAAGGCTCAAAAACTTAGAGATGTACATTGAAAACAATGAATCTAAATATAAGAAGACATGCTATCCTTTTTCCAATTAATTAAAAACATTTCCCATCTGCTTTTTAAAATATACTTTACTTTTTTTTTTTTAAGGTAACTGAAATCTACTAAATTCATTGCCTATCAAAGTAATTTGGAAATACACACATTACCTGTCTCTGTAGTGAAGCAGCAGTGAAAGATTCATGCCCCTCAACAATTTTCATTAGCAAAGTTATCCACTGAGATGTACTAAGAGTGCTGCACATCTGAGGCATGAGTGCTATACTTCGAATGAATCCCAACGTGCACCAACTCCTATGCTGTTCTTTATAAACTAATTTATTTGGCAAGGAAGCTAAAAACAAAAAGATATATACATAAAACAGTTGACTCTTCCACCAGCTACATAATTCTCTATATACTACACGGGGCATTTTTGGACAGATCATAACACTGAGCTACTCCACTGTCTTTATATGACCTATTAATTTCAATTTTAGAGCCTGTAATTAATTTTACTAAACGTCTTTAAAAACATTCTTATCCTTATACTGTTTCCTCATTTCAAAGTAGTTAACAGCATTACTTCTGAAATTACAAAGCAGCTATGGAAATGAATATGACATACCCAGTCACACTGTTCCCCCCAGAGAGAAAAAGACTGCCAAGAAATTCATTGTCTCAGCCAACATTATGCATCCTGATGCTCTATATCTCATGCATTTCTCTTGCTTTTACTGCTTATGTTCTAACAATGCTCAAGATCACTTCTGTTGCTTTTGCTAACAATTAAGATTTTAAAAGCTCTGAAAATGCATTTTCTAGCCTTTGGCCTTAAAGGATTAAAAACTAGTAACAGAAGATTTACAAAATTACAAGACAACAAAGCACAAAACAGAAGCACATAGCTGAATTGGACTGTTTTTATATAATATACCTGATTTATCTATTGTTCCACTCTCCACAAGCATACGGAGTAGACCACACAAAGTCCTAGTAGCATCACTTTGCATGACTTCGGCATGGACACCAGCAGAGAGACACAGGGTCTGCAACAGGTTCACGGTACTTGTCAGCATCATGGAAGTAGGGTGGAGATTCCTTTCAACTTGTTCTCCTTCTGAAGGGAGACACAAAAGGCAAAGGAATACATTAATATTGTGTTAATCTATTTCAGAAACAGTTCTGAAACAAACATAAGGTGGGAAATCTGTTGAAAATATTTCCTCTAAGATGATCTGACATGAAGAACATTCCTTATTTCCAACTGCAAGAGCAAAATATAAACCAGATACTCTATGCAGACATCTTCAAGTTATTCTCTAGCAGTACACAACTTACAAAAAACCTCCAAATGCAGCACTAAGAATAGGGAAGCAGTGTGACTAGATGTATAATTAGGCCATATAAAAAACACACTTTAGAATGGCATTAACATATGTTAAATGTATACCTCCTGGTATCTATAACTGAAATTATTTCAGTTGGATAATACTGTTTTCTTTGGTCCAGGAATATGCAACAAATATGATACTATCCTTCCTATTCCCCTTTCTCACACTAAAGCTAACTTAAAAAAGATTCTAGTCAGAAATGTACATCTATTCAATTAATCATCTTTAATGATCAAAGCATTTGATCCTGTGAAAGAAGCCTTTTCACAATATAAAATATCCATTTTGGTATTCAACTAAACCCCTGCCTCAACTTTTATTATGAATAAAAATTTAAAAATCGTTTTACCAGAATCATCCTCAGTGTCTGAATCCTCTGTTGTGGGCTGCATTGCTGGTGGTGGCTCAGCTAGTTTGAGATCATATTTTCCCTCCTTCCCCATTCTGTAAGAATTTGTACTTCCAGTGTCCCACTGCACTCTAATCCAGCCATCTTCTCCCAGTTCTCCAATCACCCGACCCAAACCTGGAGGGGGTCCATCCTGACAGAAGAGAGAGGCTCAAGTTACACAATGAACAACACTGATTCCTATCCAAAGTTCATAAAATAATAATGCAATTGCTCTTTTTCGCTACTAACCTAATGCTTAGGTAGTAAACTTTCAATAACATTTCAAAATTCATTATAAAGCTGAAATCACCCCAGTAAACTGCAGCAACGCTCATGTTTAGATCTGTTTTATTATTTACTACATAAGTGCCATACACATCTAGTAGGAAGTATATAATATCGCAGCAAACAAGTGATTTGTCACTAAAAGAGAATTTTCATCTCCAAAAATGAAATTAAACAAATAATTAATTTATTTTATGTTAATTCTCCAATGCTTTGAAATGTAAAATGACCTTTAAAGTTTGAACATAAAATTCAGACAGTCCACTGAATACAGACATTAGATTTTAACAGACCCAAGCCTGTATGAAAGAAGTTGTACCTGATCACCCCATTTCCAGTCTACCCCTCTCACCACTCTGGTACCAATTTTCATCATGGCTGCCAGCTCTGGTCCAGAAACAGGGAGTTGAACAGGTGTCGTTTCCTTTCTTGACTCTTCTAGGACTGTGGCAGAAGCTCCACGAGAAGAGGCAACCATATCTTCTTCAACGTTGTCAGAACTAGGTCCTAAAAGGAAAAAACATGAAAAAATTTAAAATCAGCCACAAGTTTTTATATACATACTTTTGTTGCACTTAAACTTTAAGACACAAGGTTTGCAATGTAAGAGCAGTAACAAATAGGAAAGCTCACTTAACAGGTGATACAGTCAGATGAGCTTTTAGGAAACTATCATATAACGGTTTTGAATGCACAGGTCTTTAAATACTTAATTTTCATCAAAAATAAGTGACAAATAATAGAGACATCATAGTGATGAGCCCAGTGGCTAAGCGATTCTACTAACAGAATTTTTTTTTTAAATCTTCTTATGAGCACTCCATTTAAATACAAGTTACGAGAACAAATATTTGCTATTATCAAAGAAAACCAAGGGGGGAAAAAAAAAGGCAGGAGAACATGAATCATGGCAAAAAGCACCACAGAACTACTTAGAACAAAAAAAGGAAGCTTCCAGTGTAAATATGCAGACTAGAAATGGTTTTAATAGGTAGAACAAATGAAACCAAATGATTAGGGAGCAGGCAGTTTTAAAGTTCTAATTTTAAATTTTCCATTTTTAATTTATTTGTAATATTTCCACCAAAACTACACCATCACTCCTAAATTCTAGCAGAGGATAGCCAAAGCAAAGACTTAGGAGAAAAAACATGAATGAACAAAGGTTAAAGTCAAACTAACTTCCTTCTTAACTGTGCTTAAGTATGTGAGTTTTGTATCAGGGTAAAGGTGAATAGCATTATCTTTAAGCAGCAAAGTCATTCTGCAGTTTGGATACACCAACAGGTAAAACACACAGGAGATTTATAAAACATGTGCTTCCTTCCAAACAACAAAACAGAGATCTCGTACCTATCAGCCGCAGCGTTGTTTGTGTCAATGCTAGCATGCCAGAATTAAGAAGGAGGCTCAAGGTATTGGCACCGTGCTGCAGCGTCAACATGTTGAGCATGACCAGCAGAAAACGTGCTTGTGGAATAGTCCCAAGGCTTGGTCCTGCTGGATTCTCATTAGTAATTGTTTGTAGAGGAACGGGTTGCACACCTAATTCAAATGTAATATAAGTAACAAAGTGAGTTGACATTCGGAAAGCTGAAATAAAACAGGTTATAGATTTGTTTGATGGTTTAAAATATTTTTTGTTCCCTGCTTGGCTTTAAGAATTTCCACGTTGAAGTTCCAAGAAACTTTTTATAATTTAATGGTAAAATGTTACTAATGAATAATCAATGATCTGTTGCTGGGATACCAGCAACATTCTTTTAAACACTGAAGAGCGAGTTAAGGGGGAACAAGAGGGACTGGAACGACACGTGGATGGACAAAAAGTCAAAGTATTTCTCAGCATAAATTAAAGGGATTCATTTTAGGATCCCAATTATTGGTAACTTTAAAAAAAAAAAAAAAATGCAACAACATTAATTTAAAACAGTTTTCTCCCAAGTTAACAGCAATAAAATTAGATTCACCTAGTTCTTTAAATTTTGCACTAGCATCAAGCAAGATGTTCCGGACATTCTGAATAGCCCATGCATACAGCTTTCCAAAAGTTACTTCTAGCAGCATTCTGTTAAACGGTGGTATCAGATCAACGTCCTTCAAGCAGTCGGTAAGAGGTTCCCTTCATAGAAAAACAACAAGAAAAATAAGTATTTTTTTCTTACTGAAGAATTGTGAAACCAAAACCAACAAATTTTTACCCTATGTTGGCTCCTTCTGGAATAAGCCTCTGCCATCCACAAAACATAGCATACTGCACAGATGGGAGCAAAAAATTTTTTGCTGCCAATTTCAGAATAGTATCTATTCCCTCCAGACGAACTTCTGCTCTTTCCAACTGTAAAAGAGAAGAGAAAAAAAAAAAAAAAAAGTCATACTTACGTAAACTGCTAATACATGCAAGCCCATTTTCACCCCTTTTACCTGTTTTAATAAACATTTTCTCATTTTTTCTACATCCACCGGTTCTTCTTTAAGTGCAAATTCAACAATGGTGTTAAGGAGGGCAGACTGTGGGTACAAGCCTTGGACGTTTTGCTTCAGCCATTTGTACTTGTGGACACCTGTAACTGTATTCAAAAGTGGCTGCCACTTATCCTGCAAAACAGGAAAGTAACATGTTAAAACAAATTTTAAACTACTGAAAGTGTAAGTTTTCATGTAAAACCATGTCCAAATCTAAAATACCAGGAGGGAGGAAAAAAAAAAAGGAAACTTCTTCAAAGCCAGGTAAGAGCTTAGTATTATTTGTAACTCATTATCTTGTTTACAATTGCTACATAAAATTTCAAATGCATTAATATTGAAAAAAGAGGAAGTAACCCATCACAACCTTTTATTTTGAAATGAAGCTTTATCTGAACATTTCTAAGACTATAAATAATCTAAAAATTAGAGAAGGTACCTTTACATATTCTAAATACACAGTACACATGCTTATTTTTAAGAATTAAAAGAATTATTCTAGGTTTCACTAAAACAATGAGCCGTAATTATATATACTGAATACCATTATCAGAATATTAAATGTCAAGTTATAGCAATCATGCTTTAGCTAGTATTTTTTCTTCTTGTTATTTTCATTCAGAAGGTTGATTCAAAACCTGGTAACATACCTTGGGTGATTTGATTGGTATGGGCCTTTTATCTATAGGTACAGGACTGTGAGGTACCACACAGGATTCTTCTAAATCACTCTCTTCGTTTCCAATTTTGGATTCTTCCACATCAGCAGATTCAGATTTTTTTGGAACTACAAATAATAAAAAAAAAAAAAAATCTTTTATGTAATCTGATAACATTTCACAGTGTCACACTTTTAGGTTTGCATGAACATAAGCATACAGAATCATAGAATCATAGAATGGTTAGGATTGGAAGGGACCTTAAGGATCATCCAGTTCCAACCCCCCTGCCATCAGCAGGGACACCTTCCACTAGACCAGGTTGCTCAAGGCCTAGACCAGCCTGGCCTTAAACACTTCCAGGGAGGGGGCATCCACAACTTCCTTGGGCAACCTGTTCCTGTGTCTGACCACCCTCACAGTGAAAAACTTCTTCCTAATATCTAATCTAAACCTACCCTCTTTCAGTTTAAACCCATTTCCCCTTGTCTTGTCATTAGTTGCCCTTATGAAAAGTCCCTCCCTAGCTCTCCCCTCCCCCCAGAATGTTTAAGATCTGCTTGTATAAAATGGAAATGTACTCTTGGTGAACTTTATATCCAACTATTATCAAATGAGCTTTGGTAATATCTGCAATATGCTTTTACCTTTAAAGACCAACTTCAAAAGCACTTCAGTGTTTGTTCACCACATTAATTTATTTCCAGTTAAACAATTCTTTGACTACACTGCTTTAATGAAACATGGTTTTTAATAAGATGCCACTTCTAGTTAAACTGTATTAAAACCAATTCAGAGAGATGGATTATTGACGGATCATTTTTAATATGCTGGAACATGAAGAAGCATGTCCTTCCTAAATTTGACTCTCTTGTCCATCTGTTTTTGCTGTAGGAAATGATGTGTAACCACTGATTTAGAGAACTTAATGAAAATGCAGCAGAAAGCAAATGGCTTTGATGCTTTAGCTAACAAAAGTCTCAAATACAGTGCAGAAAACCTTAGAATGAGATTGATTTTCATTGTTTTAAAGAAAATAGGACATTAATGTTGCCTTACCTCTTTTTTTCCTTTTTTCTCTAATTATTTTCTGAGCTACCCTCCGCCATCGTGGCAAGGAACTCAGAAGTTTAAATTTAGACATTATAGAGAGATCATTGCAAACTGCAGGACGTAGTTCATTGAAGAGGAATCTCAAACGTTCAATGACAGGAGCACAGACTTCCTTGTAAGAACGTCCTTGTTCTTGATGGGTCTAGAAAAGGCATTAGAAGATTAGAATATTGTTTAACATACAATAAAATAAGCAATGTAGAACTTTTAAATAAAACATTTCAAATTAAATATAATCTAAGCTTCAGCAGGTAAAAGGCTTACCTTAATTAGTGAGCATTTTGCTTGGTAGACAACACGACACACATCCACTACAGATTTTGGTAAGTTTTTGTGCTTTACCTGGTCAACTCCAAGGGTACCAGGATGAACAAGAGACAGTGCTACGTGACCTTAAAGGGAAAAAAACAATCTCTTAAGATGCATTTCCAAAAACATCCATAGCAGAGTCTAAACTGGTCCAAAATGTATTCTGGGACAGCTACACCACAAGCCTACCTACCCAAATCTTCGTGCTTTAGAAGACAACATAATAACAAACGTCCTACTTCTTCCACAGGATGCTCAGGAGGGAATGTGATTGGTGTTGTTAAGTGACACTGTTTACAGTATCTCTCTATTTGACACAAGAAGTCCTACAAAAAAACCACATAACAGTCTCTATTTAACTTTGTTTTTTAAATACAGTGAAAGGACCCAAAATACTGCAGCTAGCATTTAAATAACACAGAATAACCTCCACAATCTGAACTGACATTCAGAAGTCAGACACACCACACAGTATGCACCATTTAATACACAGCAATTACAACCCAATACTACAAAGAATGCCCCGTATCATCATTCACTTATGAAGAGCAACATGGCCCAAGGAACAAAGCCACTACTGCCTTTTTTTTTTTTCTTCCTGAGATAGCCAGGTCATCAACATTATTTCACCCAACAAGATTTTTAATTGGCTTCTCCTGACACATCATTATGGCCTATCCTATTCTCCCAAGGACTTATTTGGGTTTTTTTGATAAAGGAACTGAACTCAAAGGGTTAGAAAATCTGAAGGTTATTACAGAAGAGAGTGATCAATGTACATCTTAGGGGTTTTCATAATAGTCACTATTCCAGCTAGGCAAAACCTGAACCCCAAGGCACAAAGGGACTTTAAGACAAAGGCATACGTGCACCTGACACACAAAATACATCTGCACTTTGACAAAGAAAATGCCATCTTAGTTCAACTGGAGGTGAGCAGGTTCTGTCAGTACTAGTAAAACCTGACATGGAAAGTAATGCATTGTTGGTTTGTTTGGGTTTTGGTTTTTTTTTTGTAAGAATACATTTAAATTTTTAATTCTCCCACTCAAAAATTCAAAAGAAAGAACTGTACTGTTATGATATTAAGTGATTTATGCAAATTTTATGCATTAGTAGTAGTTAACCACTCCTTTCACAAAAAGTAATTATGAAATAACTTTTTGGATTGCTTTGTTGTAACTTCTGAAGAATTTTCACCAACGAAACTGTTTCAGGCCACCACTGCCTTGCTTCAAAAACATTTTGTTGTGAAGAGAGCTACTGAGGGCTTACCTTCACAGTGTGATCCTGAATATTATTATCTGCAATAGCTTGGAGAAAAGGTTGTGAATGGTCACTCAAAGTTAATCGATGTGTATATAGTTTTGATTTATTTGGGGTAGTGTTACCAGGGGAACTGCAATAGTCTTCATCTTTTTCTTCATTGTAACTGTAATGAATCTGACTAGTTTGCAAGCCACCAGAAAAGATGGATGACTTCAACCATTCTAAAAATAACAAAAACACAAAAGAAAACACAAATGTATATTCTGATGAAAGATTAAGCTGTCAAGACTCAACAATTCCCTCAAATAAAATGCATACACAGCTCCAAACAGAAGGTTTAGCAGCCCTTTCATTTGCTTAAACTTTTTCACAGAAAAAAAAAAAAAAAAAAGGGTTCTACAACTAAAGAATCATAGAATAGTTAGGGTTGGAAGGGACCTTAAAGATCATCATCATCTTCCACTAGACCAGGTTGCTCAAAGCCTCATCCAGCCTGGCCTTGAACGCTTCCAGGGAGGGGGCATCCGCAGCTTCTCTGGGCAACCTGTTCCAGTGTCTGACCACCCTCACAGGAAAGAATTTCTTCCTAATACCTAATCTAAACCTGTCCTCTTTCAGTTTGAAGCCATTTGCCCTTGTTCTATCACTACCTGCTCTTGTAAAAAGTCCCTCCCCAGCTTTCCAGTAGGCCCCCTTCAGCTATACAACCTTCCTGAAGCCTTCTCTTCTCTAGGCTGAACAGCCCCAACTCTCTCATCCTGAACTCATAGGAGAGGTGCTCCAGCCCTCTTGATCATCCTTGTGACCTCCTCCTCTGTACTCATTCTAACAGGTCCATGTCTTCCTTGTGTTGGGGGCTCCAGAACTGGACGCAGTACTCCAGGTGGGGCCTTACAAGAACGGAGTAGAGGGGGAGAATCACCTCCCTCGACCTGCTGGCCATTCCTCTTTTGATGTAGCCCAGGATATGGTTGGGTTGGACTTCAGGGCTGCAAGTGCACATTGCCAGCTAAATTAAGCTTCTGGCTGCAATAGCACGTTGCCAGAACAATTAAGTAACAGTGCAGCCATCACCTGTTTAGAGATAATAGGGCCTTAGCTACTTTTCTAAGATTAATATTGAATTATACCCTCTATTCACCACATTAAGATATCCAACACCAGATGCTTCAGGCACTCTTAACTGAACACAACTTAGTGAGATAACTGTGCTATACAGAGCCTCCTCTCTTCCAGTACTCTCCCCACCTTGTACATTACAACATTCTGGATATTTAACTGTTCAAAATTATCTAATCCCCATATAAATCTTGCTAAATTACTGGACTGTGATGAGTGTGGTAATTAATGTTAAGAATAAAGAACAACTTCACACAACAGCAAAACTAAAGAGGTACTACATTTCCAGTTAATTTATTCGGTCTATGTCTTTTTCTTGCATACTTTGACAAGTATTTATCACTTATTTAAGCTGAAAATGAAGTTCTGCTTACTGGCACATTCAACTTCCAGAGGAGAAAGTGGTGTGCTCATTGCCAGGTAGGAAGCGTGCAGTCCAAGGAGAACACCCAAATTCCTTTCTGTGTCTATTAGAGGTGATGACAAAGTACTGAGATCTGGTGTTGTAATAACTTCCTGGTCAGGCTAATTAAAATAAACAAAAGTTGAAAGCTAGAACTGAGTTCCAAGAATTTTGAAAGCAAAGCCATACTTTACTTTAGGAAGTGTGTATCCATTAATATGTAACGTTTTTACCTCCATATACTGGCCAACACAGAAGGCATGCATTGACTCCCGTGTGTCTTCAAATTGCAAAGCAGCTTCCAAAGCAACAACTGGGTCTTCTCCTGCAAACTGAGCTAATGAAAGAATGAGGTAGTCAGTAAAATACATAAAAACATGTTTATGCCATCTAGTTTTGAAAAAGAAGTAATTTGTGTCTAATTCAGACATTGATTCTCACCAAGTATGCTACTACCAGTTAAAGATTGGGTTTGGAAGTCCTTTATATCATACACTTTCCCATCAATCACTGTCCAAAATCCTCCATCTTTGTTGTGGTTTTCAAGATCAGCTTTACGTATAAGTGTCACCTCCTCATTATTTCTGCAACTCTGGACAGTAAAAAAGGAACCTACAGGTATAAAACAGAATGGAGAATTTATCAACAGAAAACCAGAAAGTAAAGTTTTTTCTGAACATTTTTTTAATAGTTGTCTAATCAAATTCTTCACTTCTATTCAGAGGCAGCTTGCCTTTTGATACGCTTAAAAGTCAAAATGGCTATTAATATGTTCCTGTCTACATATTATGCAATTAAATTGTCTGTATGCTGTATTCTTTTATGCACTAATCTCCAGTGTCACACTGCCAAAGACCTAGCATTGCCCAACTACACAGTTGTTTTGTTTGGAGGTAGAGCAGAATAACCAGTGTTCTGGCAAATAACTCCTCCAGTCGGTTCTCGTTCAAAGTTACTTCAGTTTTATTACATGCTTGCCTGAAAGTCACTGGCTGTATATATAAATTCAGTCTAAATCCATGTGTTTTTCAATAAAAGAAGGAAGGTTACATGCACATTAGAACTCTTCCACTCTACATATCAGTAAACTACTTCAAACTAAAGGTAATTTCATCCAGACAAGAAACAGCAGAGTAATGTTCGCACGTATGCGCCTTCATCTCAGTTTGCTCTATTAGACTATTAACTAAATTTTCATGCAGTTTTTGCTGTCCCCAACACACTACTGTCTAGCAGTGGGACCTTTAGCTCTCTTGGGGTAAGCCAACCATGTTTCATTCCTCCCTCCACCAATAAAATGCACACAGTCAGAAATGCACATTTTCTGCTCCTCTTTTCACCCCAGACACAGCCCACATCATAGTGTGCCCTGGGAAAAGAAAAATTCCTTATTTCAAAGCTTTCACTTTACTCTCCCTTTATGTTCCAGATAGAATTTAGTAACCAAATCCACAGATGTACTACTCATGTTTTCTCCGCGACTTTTCAGACTTAAAATGCAAAATGTTGTGAACTACTTCTTTAAAAAGTTGCATTTGTACTCTGCTTAATCCCACCTCTATACCTATCTTCCTTCACAATTTATTGAAATAAATAAATACTGCCATATGAATTGGTCAATAAAAATTTGTACTGTGAAGTAGAATTCCCTTCCTGAGAGTAGTTCATGAATAGTCACCATTTTTATATGGCTGCTTTATGAAAATAAATAAATAATCCAGATGCTACTAGTACATACCCATTATTCCTGGCCATGCTAAATCCTCATTGTCATCCCTTTCCTTTCCTGGGGCTAAATGGTTGAATCTGTCTAGATGTTCGAGCAAGCCAGCCAACAGAGGGATAGCACCAGCTTCCTGCATTAATCCAGCATTTTTACTGAGGAGTAGCACTACTGAAACCACCAATTCTGGAAGAAGAATGCCTAAAACACAGTAAACACAGAAGATACTCAAATTTAATTCAAGACCTATGCATCATGGAAGTAAACCGCCAAGTAACACGTTCTACCTTCTACTACTGCTTTAGTACAAAGCTCTTGCTGTCCCCATCAAATCTGCCCTCCTTCTCTACCATCAATCAAAAATTAAATTTATTCTTTTTTAGTCATTTAGAACTTTCAAGAACATCTACAAAATAACTTTACAATTTAACGGGAGGGAAGGAAAGGAGGACAGCAAAGAAAAACCTACCTGTTAAATCTCCATCCACGACACGAGATACTTCTGCAAAATGCCTATGGCTAGTAGAAGCAATGCTGGTTGCCACAGGAAGTATGTCACCAATGTGCGTGCACAGAAGAGCCGTGTATTTCTTCAGTAAAGAGCCAACGCCTAAGAGGTCAGGGCCTGTATAAAAAAAGAGGAAGAGCACAGAAAACCATCACATAGTCATATTTAAGAAACAGATTTCAAAAGCTGCCAAACTTCTCTGAAATGCAGCCACATAGTATTAGTACTGAATTAAGAAACCACATCTTTTTAAAAATCATTAAAAGTTTATAAAAAAATGTATTATTATCTAGATCCTTCCCAAACAAAACATTCATTTACAGAAAACCATTTAAAGAAACTGCTTTCACTTTTAAGACAGACTCAGCAACTAGGCTAATAAATGACACAAGAAGATAAATTAAAATAAGAAAGTGCTGTCCTGTAAAAGAGGTATTACAGAAATACTTGGGGGGTGGGGGAGGTTGTTGGTACGGGTTTTGGTTTTGTTTGGGTTTTGTTTTTTTTTAAATAACTTACTGTATGTATTAGGAACCTGCCCAACACAATCTCCTGGGTAAAGTTTACTAACAAGTAGACGCTGAAAACGGAGCAGCAGATCCAAAGAAGCAGATCTCTCTTTGCTATAATGTTCATGGTCCATGCAGGAAGAAATGCGACGAGCAACATCTTTTAGCTTGGCTATCGTCTGTGAAGCGATGTTCCTAATTGGTATAAAAGTATTGGAAAGTAATTAAAAGGACCTGATAGTGAAGATAGCCCACAGAAACATGGGTTAAGCTTTTGCTAGAATTTCACACAAATAGATAAGAAACCTAAGTAAAGTTTCTTTGTAGGTTGTTCCCTTGTTTGCACCATAGTACCAAAAAAGTCAATGGTTTTTGCGGAGGCATTTTGCGTAACAGGGTTCATAAAATATATCAATTTTGTATTTTTGTCACCACTCACTATAAAAAACAATAATTTTACAATTTTCTCTGAAAGCTGCAGTGAAAGTCATGACACTATGTCATTCAAAAGAGTCTCAGTACTGATTAAATTACATGATTACTGTCATAATTAAGTGTAAAAGCACAATAAGTTTCTTAGTAATCTCCTAATTACTTCCTGCTACATATGCTACATATTAAATACTGCTGTAGCTCACATAAAGAAGCTTTGTTCTCAGCACCCTATTGGTCACGCATTCACCATACTTCCTCAGTGTCAAGAATTTAAAATTCAGGTTTCTTCTCCAATTATAGCCCCAGCTACACTCTCCTTGAGGCAAAACATTCAGTTCTAAATAAATTTGTGCTGACTCTCGTACTTTTTAAGTACAGGCTTTTGAACGTTTGTCCCATATTTGTTATACAGACTTTCAGAGCACAGGAAGAAGTATCAAAATCCACAAAAACAAGGCAGTAAGTCTCTCTAAAATCAGGTGATTAAGTACAAAACTTTGCTCCTCAGCAAACATAAAACAGCAAAACTATAGACAAGCTCGGAGAACGATGAATATTTTGAATTCTGACGAGATAAAATGCTAGCAGGAGACTATTTATTTGCTAACCAAAAATCAGTCATCCTTTAGTTGATTAGTTCATAAAACTTCTAAACAGATATTCTGTAGAAAAGACAAATTTGAAGCAATTACCTTAGTAACTGCTGAATTAACTGAACTAATGGTAAACTTTGTTTTCCTGCAGATTCGTAAATTCCAGTATTAATAAGATCTTTGTCCAATGGAGTCCTGCTCCTATGAAGTGTTGATGCATTAGCTTCTTGTTCATCAATTTCTTTCTCTTTCTGTGCTTCTTTTTTTGCTTCAATATCCTAAAAAAGTAAATCAAGTTAAAGAAAACATGCAAACTGCCACTGTGATTATGAAAATTTTACCAACAAGTATTCATGATAACAAGATTAAGTTACTTTTCCCATGAATGAAACAATTCCTACCAGACAAACATGTATTGTATATTCCATAAGAACCACATGGGCACTTTAAAAAAAAAAAAAAAAATCTAATATAATAAGAAAAATGGTGGGGGGGTAAACAAGAGTAGACAAACTCCATATTCAATTTCCACCAAACCAAGTTATCAATTGATTTCTGTTCTATGTATGTTTAAACATGTCAGTAGCTGCTGCACAATTCACAACTGAAAGCATGTTTACTCTTTATTATAGAAGTAACAAATCTAGTCAAGTGCAGAAGAACCAGAGTTATATTTGCTACTGAGCTATAGTCATACAGAACTCTGTGGAAATAAATTCACCCAGGTTTCAGACAATGTAAATTAAGCTGTGCAGTGCTGTACGCTGCCACCTAGATCACTTCCAACATTTACCTGAAGTTGGCTCAATCATCTCTGATCTGTGCTATAATGTAAATGTGCCCTAGGAGACTTCATGAAGAAACAAGAGGTCCTGCATGTCTTTAAATATAACAGAACATGCTAATGTTAGACTATGCATTAAAGCAAAACTTAATACATGCATTTCATTTCCTTTGCATCATAAAGCTCCCCATTCACCAACAGTGGAGAAAAAAAAAACAAGAAAAAAATATGCTAGAAAGAATTAAACAAATGAAGAGGCAAGGGAAAAGCACATTTTTGTTTTCACAGCCATACGTAAATATAACAATTTAAAGTAGTCTGTGCAGAGGATGTCCCATCTCTGCAAGGCTAATGGACAGGACAGTATATACAGAATGCTACTTTCATCCTTTGTATATCTAGTCAGCACCTGTTAAAAATTCAAACTAGTCTGAAACGGAGCCTATGGAAATTTGGGACAGCACAAAGAATCCATTTATCTTGAATCTGTAAGTAATAAGGTTGAAATTTCTGCTGGAGAGATATGGGTGACATCAAGGAATTGATTAACTAAAGAACCTCACAGAAAGGTACAAAACACTTTGTGAAATTATGCTCCTATTGCAGAACTTAATGAAAAAATATGTTACCATTGTTAAAATCATCGCTCTAGGCAAAGAAAATAAACACTCTACTAAAAAACAAGAATATGATTCATGCTTCCATACAAACACGGGCTCAAATTTCATGAGAAAACAGGATACCACTGATCCACAAACTTCAGAAAATACTTGATGCAACTTCTTGTTCTGTTTATACAGAACTGCAAAGCTGCTGAAACATACCTGAATTTCTGCAGTAATAGCAGCATTTAGTGCAGACTCTAAGCCTCCATCAGCCATCAAGCTGCCCACCAAGAGGTCAATCATAAATCTACGGCCTGGACTTACATTCATTTCATTTCCTGAAACTAAGAATGGAAGAAGTTATCAATGAACTAGAAATGCAAGCACAAAACAAACAGGTTTAAATTTTAAGACCAACCTGCACTGGGTAAGAGTGCCGAGAGAGCCCTAGCTCGTTCTTCTGCTGTCGGCAGCAACACAGACCATCCACTCTGCAGCACTGCTTGGGCGGCCGATTGCACAGTATTAAGAACACCAGCATTGCTTGCTAGTGTTACCACTGTCTGCTTCAGGCTATTGAGCAGTATACTGCCTAAACCTAAACCAAGGCATTCGGGATCCACCTGATGACTAATGGCAGCATGAAGCTGAAAAAAAAAAAAAAAAAAGAAAAGAAAAAAAAAAAGAAAAAAAAGAGGCAAATTTTAATTATGAAGAGATGTAAACTTGAAAAAAAAAAAAATAATGCCAATCCTGGAGCAACTGAGTAATTTCACTGACCAAACTTTCATCTGTAAATTTCTAAAATCAAAGGGAAATGCTGGCTTGGCCAAACACATAATGAATTTAAACTAATACTCAAAGATTATGTACTATATTTAACTATATCCCCTAAAACTCTGAACTATAACAACCTAAAGAATAACCTAAACTATGTCTGCTTCAATATAGGAAGTAGACACTGCTAGGAAAAAGCAGCACATCTCCAAGTGACTGTCAGATACCTTATAAAAAGGACAATGACTCTTAAAAATGCTATTTAAAACCCTTAGAAATGCTCAAAAACTCTGAGAGTATGGGCTTATTGAGTGAGTATACGAGGCTTAATCCATTTACATTTTATTTTTATAGTTACTTTTCAATTAAATCCAAAAGTTGTTGAGAAGAAAAACAAACCATTAGCTGTCAAATTTCAAACAGCAGAAAGTGTCATTGTACTTATTTCACTTTTTAAAAATCAATAAAAAGTCCATTATTTTCATCCAAGCAATTTACTGAAACATTCCATTCAACAACTGCTCAGTGTGTAAGAAACCGAAGGTACCTGAAGCCTTAGAAGGTTTAATGTTGCCACAGCCATACACTCCTTTTCCTGAGGAGGGGGCCAGTCAGAGGAGCCATCCATTCCCTCTGTCACTTGTCTTAGTAAAAGATCTAGCTGCTCAAATGTCATGGGGCAAACATCCACCACAAAAGGCACCCGTAAGCCTATTGACCATTCTGAACATGATGACCAAGCAAAACTCTATAAATGGAAATAATATACATAAAGTTAAACAGTTATTTCCCAAATATAAGATGACGCTGATTAGAGATTGGAGTGTAAAGCTAACATCTGCCTTCCATCAGTAACAGAAGATGGAGAAATAGTATCAGGATATCTGTTGAAGAGAATCCTCCACTTCCCAGAAAAGAACTCTCTCATCACATTTTCCAAAGTGCTGTTATGCTAGTTCAGATACCTCACTATTTTTGCTGCATCAAAACATTCTGTGTGACAACTCTTCAATTGGTGTACCAGACAAAAAACAAAACAGGTAAATAGCTACTTCTCAGAATACCCAACAGAGGGAAAGCTATTCATCCCTTTTTGGCAGAGCAACTGCACAAGATTTGTTTTTTCCAAGCCTTCATTTATTCAGAATAAGAAATAATAAGAAGAGAAGTCATGCAAACAGAAAGAGGGACTGGGATTAGTGTACAGAACTAGTCTCACTGAGATACAAAGACAAATTGCAATTAACAATTCAAAAATAAAATTTACCTGAGCAGGTCCACAAGCAATTCCAACAATATGCTTTGTGTCTAAACCTGGGAGAGCTGCGGGCTCGGGTTTGGTGATCCGCAAAGTATCAAAATGTTGACACTGATCATTGCTTCCCCAGCTATGCACTTCACTATCTTCAGTCAGTGCTAAACAATGGGTAGATCCAGCTGCCACATCTATTACTTTTTTTCCTGATAGGAAAGTCAAATATTGAAAATATAACTTAAATATTACAACCATTAACAGAAAAGCATCAGAGGTAAGGAGAACTGTGCTAATTACAACCATACTTAACTACTAACACATTAGGGATGTCAAGAGTCTCACCTTTGCCTTAGTAGTGCATTGGAAAAGTACAGCAATAGAAAAACCAAGGAAATATTTAAAGATTCTTAAGAGACAGCTTAAGTAAAGAAGTTTTCAAGTTTAAAAAAATATTCTGTTTTGTATCCCTTCTACTTAGGTACTTTCTCAGTGAAGACTGATTAAAAGATCTCCCCATCTATGAAGAGAGACTGTAAAGTTATATTGTAGTCATTTGTTCAGAAGTTAATTTCAATTAGATCATTCGCCATATATGAACAGCAATTTTAGGATAGTCAGAGCAGTAAAAGAGGATTCTTCCTCATCCTCTCCTCACATACAGAGCCTTAGGTTTCTCACAAATGCAAGAAATAACCTTCACTCTTGTTACAAACTAGTCAAAAGTACTGGCACGTACACAACTTTATTTACATTACTTGTTGCCTGTGATTTTCACTTATTCCACTCACATGCCTTAATCTAAGCATATGTATATACACATATATTATCATGACAATGCAAAAATACATGTTTTAAACAAGCACTTCTGTGAACCTAATAAAAGAAAAGCAGTAAGAATAAAGAGAACACAAGACAAGCGGCATTTAAAGTAGTCATAGCATAGTGACTCTAAGTCTGCTATAATTCTAAAGGTATAAATGCAGAAGTGATGGGAAATGTGCACTATTACCTTCTTCAATGCAACCAACATAAAATATGACAGAGTACATCGTGCCATCATTCTTAAAGTTGAGATTCATTAGTGTCTGGTAAAAGGTTCCAACAACAGCAAAAATAACTTCACAATATTTCCAGCTCTGATAATTACCTTTCAAGCCTTCCAGTAGCTTGGGATATCGAACATGCTCTTCCGTTCCATGCCCAAGTCTCTGATTGTCACCTTTTCCCCAGGTGTAGACCTGGCCATCTTTGGTTAAAGCAATAGAAAACTGACTCCCACAGCGTACTTTCACAATGTCCAGATCTTGAAGTTTTTCTATCAACTTGGGAGTCTTGCAACCATCACTGCCTCCCCTTCCCAGTTTTCCGTAATCTCCATCACCCCAAGACCACACTTGGCCTTTGAATCAGGAGAAAGAAAACAAAAAATATTACATTGCTTTTTCATGTAATGAAGTTACCTGTTTTGACAAGTAAGTGTTTAAAAATCTGAGATTCTATAATAAGCAAAATTTTCAAATTGTAATTTAAGAATAGCAGTTATGTATTAAATTGTAATAATTCATTATAGTAAGAAAGAAGAAAGAGATTTGAGAAGTTCGCATGTTGATAAAACAAAACATAAAAAGTGCAACACAAAATGTACTGAAAATTCATCACTGTATAGAAAATACTTCATATGTTTTTAAGAAGGAACGGGATCTATTGAAAATCAAGCCTATAGGATGAACTTTAGTTAAAAACTACCTTTTTTTATTATAAGGTGTTATTTCTAAGAATTTGCAAAAATCTTTTTTCCATATCAAATGGCCAAACTGTCTGCAAAAACCCGTTTTCTTAATTTTCAGTTATTGTCATTCAACTATTTCACAAAATGAAGTTAAAAGTGTTATTGTCTATCATGTTCTTTTGAAATACACTACTAAATCTAAGCCCTCATGCAGGAACTTAGAAATAGTCATGTCATTCTGCATCAAATAAAATTATGGTTCAAGAATGGTAAACTCATGTACGTTTAAGAAGAAAGTCTTGTTTTACACTCTGGTGCACTTATGTTCCCTCCTTGCATTAGCTTGTCTCCAAGGTACTCTGATAAGCACTGGAAGCATGCAAGATGGAGACCAGGAGGCGGGGGGCGGGGCGGGAGGGGGAATCTGGGATTCTATTTCCTGGATGAGCAAACCCTTCAGCTTTTAAATACTGCGCACATCACCACAGCCAGCTATATTTTAAAAGAACAACTAGCTTCCAAGAGCTATCTTCTTTCTAAGGGATGACTCTGGGGCCTAACTTCACACAGTGAAATTCAAGTTTTGAATCTGTCTCACCCTAAGCACCTCGCTCAGGGATGCTGGGAAGCAGGATTCCAATACAGCCTCGCTTTGGCATCTGCCATAGGTGAAGACATCTCTCCAACTCAAAATTCTGGCTTCTCTGACATGAGTTATTTGCACTTATATAAAAATGCATAAAATTTAGATGTGTATGTACAGATATGTAGTATTTTGTGTGGATATTATACACTTACATGGGTATTTAAAATATATATAACATAAATGGAAATATGTATTTGCATATTGATAATGAATGTATTGCATATCTATGCATGGAAATACATCTGCATACATTATACACAAAATGCATAAATGCACATATATGTTTCCCCAAAAGGAATTTCAGTTTCAAATTCTTACAGAATTCAAGCCGCTAGAAATAAGCGTGATGTCTGCAGTACAATTATCTTCAGAAGGAAAGGAATAAAAAGCAAGCTTACTTAAGATGTTAAGTTATATTTTGCTACTAACCATTTTCAGTAACTGCAAGAGTCTGAGCATCTCCACTCCCACAGGACACATCAATAACTTTGAGTCCTTTCAGTCCTGTGACCAGCATTGGGATGGTCTGATCTTCACTAGAACCTTCAAAACAAAGTAGCTCTGTGAGAAGCAAAACCAAGACCACTTAGGAGGTTCTTCTGTTTGGTTTCTTTTGTTTGCCTTTGGGTGTTCTGTTGTGTGGGGGTGGGGGGTGTTGGTCTGGGTTTTTTTTTTTCAGATTTGAGCATCATGACTAAGCTCCCATATGGTTTCTTAGGTATCTAATATGGATTTAACTCATGAGATACGTCTTTGTTTCACAAGGAAGAGAACTGAAAACAGTGTAGATCTTTCTCCTCCATCCAACTGCTTGTTTTCACAAAACTCATAAAAACTTAGTGGTTTTAAGATAACTCCTCCCATAACTATTTCAATCCATGTGAAACCATATATGCTTCTCAAATCAGCTTTAAGTAAGTTGGATAAAAGATCATTTGATACAGGCACTAAACAATTCTCTGACAA
Source organism: Antrostomus carolinensis (assembly GCF_000700745.2). Lineage (NCBI taxonomy): Eukaryota > Metazoa > Chordata > Aves > Caprimulgiformes > Caprimulgidae > Antrostomus > Antrostomus carolinensis. The sequence continues at coordinate 15,119 of NW_010326525.1, read as the reverse complement.
ACAAGCTACTTTAAGACATCAAGTAACATACCATGACCAAGCCTGCCATAGTTTCCTCGTCCCCATGTATATAGCTCTCCTTCAGCAGTAATGGCTGCACTATAGGTGCTTCCACATGCAATATGAACAACGTGTTTTCCAGCCTGCTTTCCAGATAAAGCAGATATCATCTTTGGTTCCTCCAGAGGGCTATTTAAAGAGAAGGTGACATATTTCACAAAAGGTGATCTGATGAGCAGATGGCGCAACACACTTGTTAGAAGATAACTGCTGCAGTTCTAGCTGCAAACCTTATTAACTAGACTGAAGTATCAAGATATAAATAGAGCAATAAGCAAAAAAAATGAGTTCAGATTGTTCAGCAACATATAAACCACTGAAGAATTGTCTTTGATTTCTATTTCAAATTCAATTAATGCAGTGTTTTTAAAAATGTCTACTATAAAAAAGGTTATCTTTAATTGCTACATCTAAACAATTAATTTCATTACACTGCTAACCCCTGTGTATTAAGTCCCTTGCTTTATATGGAATTCAGCACTGGGGGAAGACACTTAAAACCTCTAAAATACATTGGTATACACCCCCTACATAATACCCCTGTAGAAGACTGCTCCTACACAAAAGCTGGACACTAATGTCATTGTTTAACACAGGGGAAAAAAAGAATGATATATGCAACATGACTGCCTAGGAAATGATGACCCCCTCTGACATGTGAGTCAACGCTCCTAGAGAAAGTGTGTTGTCAATTCAGAAAACCATGAATAAAAGGCCTAATAGCAGTGCAACCACTACTATACCCTCTATCTACAAGTATTTGAGAAAGTAGCATTAATAAAGAACTGGAAATACTACAGGCAGAGAAAACTTGTAGGGAGAAAGCAATTTCTGTTCGATAACAGAGACAAATGTCAAATGCTGAACGTGCTTGTATACACAACTAAATAGTTCTTATGACAAATTCAAAACACTGGCAAATAAATGTTATGATTATCTTTATTACATACACTGTATCCCCATGGCCTAGTCTTCCACCATCTCCACAACCCCAAGAGAACACTTCACCATTTGCTGACAAAGCAAGATAATGATGCCCATCTGAATGTGCTGCAATCTTCACAATATTTCTGGAAGCTAGACTCTGCACCAGCTGTGGTCCCTATGAGCCAAACAAAAGCAATAAACTTGTAAAAACTGTTTGTATTTTCCATCACTTGCCTATACACAGAATAACTAGATACAGTTTTCCTAAGGCTTTATCAAAACTGTACACTCAAATTAATGAAGGTATTAAAAAAAAAAAAAAGGTCAAATATACTATTCAAGTCCAACAAAAACAATACTCTGAAGTTACTTTGTTCCCATCCTTATAAGCACCTTCAGTATATATGAAAGTGGTGTTTATCTTAACCTTACAGGCAATCTTAGTGACAAATGTTTCTGTTACTGTATAGTTTTGTTTGCAAAACTACAGTTTAGGTGTAGTGTTACATCACTGAAGTAAAATCCATTTTGTATCTGCCAACTTCTACAACTGTTTCCAAGGCCAGTGCACCAATGAAAGCAATTATCATTGTGTTCATAACCTCTAGCCTGATAGAAATTACAGAAACCAGATGCATTTCATCAAATCAGTAGAAAATATCGAAACTACTGTTTGTGAAAGTTCAAAAACAGCAACATAGAAGATCACATCAGCATGTCTCCATCTACTCTTCGGAGATACTGTAAATAGTTAAAGGAGCACACTTATGCTATGAAGTAATACAGAAGAGAATACATTTTAAAAAACATGTAAAAAAACTCTCACCAGAATATCACTGTTGTATGCTTGTGTATAAACTCGTCCATTCCTAGATAATATTAGAAAACGTTTCTCTGCACAGGCGACCTGCACAACGCCGAGATTGGCAAGTCCTTCACACTGAATTGGACCACTCACGTTAGCGTAGTACTTCCAACCTATTAAACCCCAAGCAATGACCTCCTGCAGAGATCCCTAGAAAATAAAAAATTCTCTAAGTACTAATTTTGAAATATACAACTTAATAAAATGTACAATTATTTTTTCAAAGCTTTATATCCCAGATATACTCAGATCTGTGACAGTCATTACTGCCAGTAGTCAATAAAGCTTACCTATTAGAAAATACCAAGAAATAAAGACTTGAATGCACCATACTCCATTTAGTCTGCTACTGAATAAGCTATAAATATCTACAGGAAGTGTTCAGAGACCTTTCAAGTTGTGAAGTTTAACATTTACTACTTTTTTTTTTTTTTTTTTTAATAAAACAGATCCCCAACTTACAAAGTCTGGTCTTGAGCATTTACTCTGATAAACAGAACAGCTCAAAATATTGCAGAATTAGACACAGTCTTTTGATAAGAAAGAATGGTTCACAAACCATAGAATTATATTCCAAGGCTGATGGGAAAGAGCATTGATGTAATAAAAGGCAGCAAAGTAAGACAAATTTAGGTAACGCAAGGTTACCTTGTGAAAATCAAAAAGAAATCTCAAGAAAAAAGTTTTAAGAGTTGTTTTCTTTCCAAACTGAAAACTTTTAGGAAAAACATCTTACTAAATTTGACATTGCAAATAGTTACCTTATGAGATGTAGGAGAGCTACACTGCGGAGGCATACACGGGGTGGCTAGACGATCTAAATGGGCCATGATCACTACAGCTGTTTGTCTCAGATCAATCGCCAGCTCATTGTCCTGTGGTAAAGTCAGATACCTTAGAAAACTTTCATTTGGACTCAGAGGGTAAGTCAGGAGCTAGAAAAGAAAAAAGAGTAGTCAGGAGAATATTTAAGGTATTTCTATGCCACTACACATACAGATACACAGTCTATCTTAGACATGCCGAGTATCTGCACAAGTTTAAGAGAAACAAAATTAACTCTGCACATCCTTCTTCCTACAGTAGAGGAAAACTCAAACATGCATGTTGAGAAAACATAGTCAGATGGTGAATAGAATAGAAAATTGCAAGCATAATAAAACTGATTTACTATGTTTTATCAACCTCAATAATATTCACTAGAAGTCACAGTTCAATTAACTTCAAACACAACTAGATAAAAACAAACCCAATGTGCAGAAAAGTTAACTGGCCACATCTCAAAGTTAATTATCCCAAAAGCATTAACTCTGGAACACAATGCTTACCTCTAACCATACTATGACATCCCTCCACCTGTCTCAAGAAACTTGAATGTACACCATATGAAAGCCAAATAACAGTGGTATATAAACATCTTACATGGGAAACATTACTGCCAAAGTAAATCTAAATTTTGTTTTGACCATTTTAAAATTATTTTAGCCTGTCAAATGAAATCTGATACAAACATAATGTCCTTTTCAAACAAGCCAAGGGTAAGTACCTGAATCTCTTCCTCAGTATTGGGCACATCTTTATTACATATTATACTCTGAAATCTTTGTAACAAAGGTAGAAGGGGTGCGCTTGTTCCCTGTGCAGATCGCTCATTATCTGTTTCCCTCGTTCCATTATCCCAAAGTTGAAGCAACAACATAACTGCAGACAACATTTGGCTGAAAAAGGAAGTTTATATTTTCTATTAATAAGCATTCCTAAAAACATTATTTTAGGTTACCCATACAATTCACTTGATACATTATGAAGTTCAGCAATATCAGATGTCACGGCTTTCCATTTTAAACAGATTATCAAGAAGGATTTTACAGTCTAGCTAATGTAAGAGCTTGATCACCACTGCATTACAGAAAAGGCTCATATGCATTGAGCCACAATTATTACATTACACCCAAACCCCTGAAAACTGAAGAAAGGTACTGCTCAGGCCATTTCAACAGACAGCGATGGTTAAAAACCAGAGTGCTCATGCTTCTCACCTTAGTGTACCCCTCTGCACTGCCAGTTCCAGCAATATAGCAAGTGCCAAGTGCTGGTCTTGTAATGGAATGTTTCCTGGCCCTTTGGTACTGGGAACTCCATGCACATCTCTATTTAAAAGTCAAACAATATACATTAAAGAAGAAGTAACTGGAAACAATACATATTTGCTTACCAAAAGCATCTACAAAACACCAAGAACCACTAAACTCACAGAAAGATATAAAATTGGTGATGAAAGCAACTGAGAAGAAAAGCTGACACATTCCATGCAAGATCAATTTTTAGTGGCAGTTAGGATTTAAAATTTCCCCAAGCTTCACTATCTACTCTATAGCTCTACTAAATATGCTAAGAACATGAAAAACATTTTTCATAGGTGAAATTCAAATATTCTTTATAATATTCACCATAAGTATGTAGTTCCACTATTCAAAAGTGAATTAATTTCTGATAAGTATTGTAAAAGGGTAACTTTAAGCCTCCTTAAATAACAAGGAAAAGCAGAGGAGTGCTCCAAGTCCAACATGACTGTATTTTCCCTCATAATAAACAGAAGCCTGCATTATTTTACTATATTAGAAAGGTTCAATTAAGTGTTTGTGTTGTGTGTGTGTGTATATATATATACGTATATAGTATTACCAAAGCACTCTTCATGTGGATACAGTTTACACTAGCGAAACAGTTTACACTTGCAAAACACTACTTTTCAGGTAGGTCCACATGCAGTGATTCAGAATACTCAAATTAGCAATTTCCTTAAACAGGAAAGAGCACCACTTAAACAGTTCACGTATCTTTTGCTTGCTTGTATAACAACATTAGAAAAGGAAAGCAATCTTTTTAATTTTCCATAAACTATCCTGTTTATACCATTAGCCGCTAAGGGATGCAAGTTTGCCATTTAACAGCTACTTCAGCAATGCTCAAAAAAAGAAACTTACCCAGTCACAACGGACCTTAGGAATTTAGTAGCTCTTTCCACCACTTCCAGCCATACAGAAGATACAGTCCCTTCATCAAAAAGGGATGCCTCTGGTAAAGCTCTTAGTGCATCAAGTGATTCCTGTAACAATTCACTGCACAGGTCTGCATCTTCACCTAAGGAACAGTAATACTAGTTACACTCCCATCTTTACAGAAGTTATACAAATTTTTGTATACAGTGTTTTGTGGATTTTTTTTTTAATCCTCAAGCTTACAAGTTACTTAATAATATGTACAAAGTTCTCAATTTTCACACATTTTGACTGCAAGACTTCTGAACAACTACCTGCTTCACAAAAAATACATTCAGAAAGGCAACAACTCGTAAACCAGCTTGTCCCACTATGCATCTGCTGAGGAAATCAGAAGAAGAACAAGGGTTGCCTACACAAAGAGTGAGCCAAACAGCTGCTGTCTGAACAAACAGCACAGGCTGAGACAAACAGGTAGGTTAAGGTGGCACAGATGACAATTCTGCCAACCTCTGCAATTTGACAGTCACTGACAAGTACACACACCAGACACAAGTTTCACACTACTGCTCCAAACTCCTTTTCTAAGCTGCTACTATCATGTAGTAATATAGTGAATTGACCCTATCTGAAGAATAAATCTAACTTTTCTGAAACCTGGCATTAAAAATACGTTCTCTTAATGAAATCCCAATTTGCCTTCCTAAACATAAAAGTATCCCAGCACAAGACAGCATTGGTACGGGCTTGGACGGCTTTGATCATTGACAGCATTGTTTGACATAATACCACATAAACATAAAACACAAATATGCCAACCCAGTATTTACAAATATATAGTTCTATGCATATATATAATACATACACATGTGTTAATGAATCATCTGTCTTCTAATGTAAAAACATATGCAATATTCTACAGAGTAGACCTACCTGACCTCCAGGCTCTACGAAGGAACGCAAATGCAAATGAAAGTGCTGCTCGGGATCCAACTCTTGCAAGTCCTTCTACACCTTTGCCTACGGGTCTTGAGCTAAATAAAATTATATACACATTGTCTCAATATAATTTATATAATAATAATATATATTTATATTAGGAATTATTTGTACAACAACTATTTGACAATTTATAATTTAGCTGTATGTATGCATATATAATTACACAATTTTTATTTGTAAAGAATTGTAATTGCTTCTTGAGAATGAAGGTGACCAACATCAAAATGTCAACAACCAAAATTCAACTTCAACTGCTTCAAAGAACAACCAATTCAACCCCCAACATTAAAAAGCTTCAGAGAAAAAATAAACTATACTGGCATAATTGACTGCCAACAGAAAGGTGCCTATAGTTCCTCAGAGTGGAATTATGATGCTGTATTAAAAAAATACAAAGGCGTTAAGATACTTCACATACTCATTATTTACTCAGGAAGTTTCTACTTCTAGTTAATTTTGACCGTACAAGTTATGCTTATAGGCTAATTTTTTTTAATGAATCTTCAATTACTGATAATTAATTCCATCAATTTTGTCATTTCTTATCTTTCCATTCAAGTGTCAGTGTTACAAATCTCTCTTTGCAGCTTATGCATTTGCATGTGTAAGGAAGAGAGATGGCCTGAACTTTCACTAACACCCACTGGACTCACATACATTTCTGTTAACTTTTCTTTTTATGCAATCACATTAAGCAAGCTTTCCTTTGTACTTAACAACAAGAGATTCCCTTCTGCTCCCTCTCAGAAAGACACCAACAATTCTGTTTCCTTTTTAATCTCACAAGTACTTAGGATTTTTTCAAGGAAGAAAAAATTTAAACTGACATTTTTATCAATCTGGTAACTTAAATATACCAGTGCTCTTTTTAATCAGAACTGGGGAAAAAAAAAAAAAACAACCTTTTCAGAGAACAGACTATTCAGAGAAAGATCTCATATCTACTTACTGTCTCCTTTTATATTTGAAGCTAGAGACAATCTAACATAATTAGATATTAGGAAGAAGTTCTTTAGTGTGAGGGTGGTGAGACACTGGAACAGGTTGCCCAAAGAGGTTGTAGATGCCCCCTCCCTGGAAGTGTTTAAGACCAGGGTGGATGAGGCTTTGAGTAACCTGATCTAGTGTAAGGTGTCCCTGCTCATGGCAGGGGGGTTGGAACTAGATGATCTTTAAGGTCCCTTCCAACCCAAACCATTCTATGATTCTATGATTCTATGATAATTTCCCAGGTTGAATTGCTGTTCCTGTCTGAGAGCAACCTTGATTAAAGGTTCTTTAACACTCGATTTTTCTAATTTTAGATCAATAAGCTATCTAGATACAGAAAGTAATCAATTTTTTATTCATTTAGTTCTCTGAAAACAGTTCCATTAAAAATGTACTATTACGACATTTCTCATCCAAGCTAAGGAGAACTGTTCAACTTTTATGTATTTGTCTTTTAAAATTTGTTATGTGCCTTAACTGAGGAAATACTGACAAAAATATTAATGTTATTAGGACTACGGAACCTCCATTGGCATAATTTCTGAAATAGGCTTCAGCAACACTTTCTAGCTGAGTAGAACAAAATGAATACCTCAATAAAAGTGTACTTACAGCTCAAAGAATAATGCCTATGGCAATGAATTACAATAAAAACCCACCAATATGAACAGAGACACTATAAACAAGCATCAGCCAAGGAGGAAAACTGCATGGCAGATAACAGCATGTAAAAAAACACCTTAAGAAATAAGAAGAGTTTCTTTACTGCTGTTTCACAAGGAGGAAAAAAAAAAAAATCACATTAAGCTCTCACACACAGGTTGGTAACCTTTCTATGACTTTTCTAATGTATTAACTTGTTCAGGCAGGTGTTGTTACCTTTTCTTATCCACAGTAGGCAGAGGAATACTACTGCTTTTCCACTTAACTTTGACATTCTCCTGAAGAACTGTTCTGTTCAATGCAATGAAATATCGTTCCAGGATAACTAGCCTCTGCTTCAGCCTCATAGCTGAAAGAGCTGTTGTAGCGGTTTGTGTGGCCAGAGTTTGCTGTTCCTTCACTAGCACATGAAGGCACTCTTTCAATTCATTCACGTCTGAGAATCAGAGAAAGATATCATTTTATGAGTGCTCATCTTTCTTACATCCAGTTTCAAGAAAAACCAAGGCAAATTGAAAACTGTGAACTGACCATAAATCTGAACCTCAAAACACACTGAAACTCCCTGTTTCCATATTTAATGTGCACATTTCTAATCTGCAGTATTACATAATCACAGTCATACTTAACAGGTGTTTAGACAAACGTTACAATTAAGATTGGTTTGGTGTAAACACACCTGAACCTTCATATTTCATGTCTAAAATTAAAACATCATAGGAAATATTTAGAGGTTTCAAAAACAACAAGTTAGACAGCAAATTCTTATCGTCACCAGACCTCAGAGTCAGACTTCTCTTAAGTGCAGGCAACGACCTTGCAAGTTCCATCAAGGACATGCTTTCATTTTGCACTTACACACATTATCTTAAGTTTCCCAGAAGTTACAAAACTACTCTCAGAAGCTCTAGGATCACTGCCAAGAGCTGCTGAGCTTCTGAAATAACTAATATCAGAAATTTATGATGCTTGCAAGTAGTACTAGCAAATAAAAGGTCTGACTTATGTACCAACACTAGAGAATTCATTCTTAACTTAAAAGCAGTAAACAGCCCAAAGTCCTAGTAATCTAATAACAGATGGTAACAAGTGCAGCATCAACAGCAACAACAAAAAAAAAACCCCACACACACTACCACATAACACTTTGTAAATAGAGCATTTTTACGTTCTCTGTAGCTTTAATTCCTAGGACAAACATCAACAAAGTGAGTTCTTAGAAGGGTTCTTTTCTGTCCCTTTATTAACAGTCTGATCACTGGGCTACTCCACTCTGCTTTGCAGTGAATTACTGTACTCATCCCTAAGCCAACCACATTTGTTGCCTGGCTGCTACACAGAAGTACCTTTGTTTTAACTGACACCTAACTAAGGGATATGAAAAAAACCATAATGTCTGCATACACATAACAGTGTTTGTGAGAAGATGAACACAATCTTAAAAAAACCCAAAAAACAAACCCAACACAAAACCAACACATTTTTCGGAACAGCTGCCTCCAAGCTATAGAAATTTAGACACACTTATGGTAGTCTCTGGATTTGAAAATTCCATCTAATGAGGCATAACTTTTTTTTTTCCCCCAATTATAACTGTATAAAGTATTTCAAAGTTTCGTCCCCACTCTGTAACACATTTCTGCATACCTGATAGAGAATTCAAGTGGTCTTCTCTGCCACAGGATCACATTGCACAGTCACTTATGGTTTGTCGTCAGCCATCACCTCAGGCTGTTTTCAACATTGCTACTCACATTTCAGCATTTCATAATGTGTTAGATTCCTTTCCCTGAGGCAATTTACATCTTTCCACCTGACTATGAGGAACAACTTATTTTTTTCAACAAGCAAGAACAGATTAAAAAGTGCTCCTTGCAGTCCAGATGCTAAAAAAATTAGACAAAAGCAATAACAGCAATTCTACATGTTCATACCTTGACTTAAACAAGAAATTTGACCAAAAAAAAAGTCACACTGTCCTTAATATTAGCCCTACAAAATTCCCAAAAAAAACTCTATAGCACAATTGAGTATCAACAAGTCACATACACACAGCCATTTCAGATCATAATGTAAAGTAACACATAAATGAAACAGGTGCCTGTCAAAGGTATGTTTTATTTGTTTGCTTTGGCTTTTACAATGTCCCTTAACATTATGGCCATATAGAAGTTTACTCAGAAGGTTTAATGTAAAGTAAAAACATAACCAACTGTAGCTGTCAGTACACAAGTATTCTACAGCAAAGTAGAGACTTTACAAAATATAAACTACATGTTCTGAGACTGTGGCTGTTATCTAAGAGTGTGCCTTGACCTTTATTTTGTAAACAAAAATACAAAAAAAAATATCTTGCAGCACATGGCTTCTGGATTTCAGAGTATCACAACAGAACCTGGTCAATACTGACATGCCAGTTTCATGATCCCTCTAAAAAAATCACCAGAAGAAAGAAAAAACAGGGGCTTTTTCTTCCCTTTTTGAACACTAAAGCCCTGTCAACCTCTAAGTACCACCAGGATACAACAACGAAGTAAGAAATGACCATACTCTCTGCTTTTCTTAACATTATTCTTTTTGGCAACTGATTTCATTTTGCAGATCCATTCCCCACATTATGGTATCAAGTAACTATAGGAAAAGTAAATAAATAGACAACGAAGGAAAACAAGGCACTTCAATTAATATTTATGTCTGGGGAAGAGCCTATGTTCGGTGCTACAGAAATCAAGCGGCGCCAGACTCAGGAGAGTCTATAAAGTACCACAGAGCTATGGCATTCATCATTCCTTGCTGGTTGGCAAGTTATCCACACCCTCTAAAACTATTTCTGAGAGCTGAAGAACTAGATGAAAAAGCCCTTCATTTCAAAATAACACACTTATTAAACATATGTCACGGGGACTACTGGAAAGAAACAGGCCAGGCAGAGACCACCTACAGCCTCCAGTAATCCCTCTACGGGGAAGTTTCCCTAGAAGTCTACAACCGCCTACCTTTCAAACCACTTCCAGTCGACCACACATAGTACTGCTGTCACCATCATCCTGGCCGTTCCGTGCAACAGGTGACACAAGCTACTGTATGAACTCTGAATACAAAGAAAACAGAATCCTACAGAAGCACATACAATGTATGCACATCAAAAAGTACCAGTTTTAAAGCTGGCCATTGTACACACAGGGAATATTGAGTATCTGCAGAAATAAAAAACAGCCTCATAGCAGCACCTATGAGATTAATTCCTAATCTCGTAGGTTCAGCAATACATACTGAGGGTAACCTTTAAGATACTCAACATGCTATTCAATGATCTGACAGGACAGCTGGCTCGTTTGACAAAAAAATTAACATTATTGTAGGTTTTAAATACCTCGAAGGTTCAGTTCTGGTTTAACACAAAAACAGTCGATAGTTCCATGGACTATGCAATGTTTCACAAAACAAAACCTCACAATAGTGCTTTCTAAAGTAAGGTATTTAAAAAGCAAGTTACTTTGCTTTCCTGTTGTACTGGGTTTGCGTGGCGAGGTTCTGGTAGCAGGGGTGGTGGGCACAGGGGTGGCTTCTGTGAGAAGCTGCCAGAAGCTTCCCCCATGTCCGACCTGACACAGCCAATGCCAGCCGGCTCCATGAACGGACCCAGCACTGGCCAAGGCCGAGCCCATCAGTAACATCAACAAATAAAGTCAAATTAAGGCAAGGCAAAAGCGAGACAAGCAATGAACTAAAATTCTGTCTTTGCTTTTTACAAAAAACAAAAAAAGGGCTGGAAAGAATTCATTTTCAAGTTATTAACCTTAAAAGTCACAAAGTTTATATCCAGAAGCTAGTAAGACTAAGGACTGTTCAGTTACAATATACTATTTTCAAATACTTAAATACTGCATGCAAAAATATCTTTTTCTAACGGAAAATACGATTTAGCCTCACCAAGACTCAAACCATATAAAAGTAACCTGCATGAAGCACAAACCTTAAGTTTACTGAATTTAATTGCAATAAAATTCTTTCCTTCTTTTCACCTTGCCTTCACAAATGGCTACGATTTTAGGAAGGCTTTCTACCAAAATTAAGTAATTCCACTCTTCAGTATTTTATACATACTACTTTAGTATTTCAAGAATGCAAAAGAAAGTTCATATACAAAGTACAGTAAAGGCTAGACTACTATGACCTATTCCAGTCTTCACTGCACTTTGTATATGAACTTCCTTTTGCATTCTTGAAATGATAAAGAAGTCCATCTCAAAATTGAACCAAGGGCTGCCTTGTTTTATTAAAAGTAACACTCTTTTTCAGTGAGATATATCTATACACTTCCACACTTTAAATCTTCTCTTATTCCACAAGTAAATTTATCTTTACAAAATTCAGTTCATCTTTAGAAAGATTTAAATATATCTGGGAATCAACCCAGTGAAATCAATTTCAATAAACCCACAAGTCTGAACAACACTTAGTACTGATGAACTAAACAGACTAATGAGAGAATAGCTTATTAATAGTAACGATTCAAATTTCACCGGGGAAGGTTACAGAGAACTCTTTAAACAAAACTGCTCCTATGCCGCTATGCCAGCCCTTGATGCTGACTCTCCCCCGCAACGCTTCGCTTTCTCAGTTATTTTATGAGGGGCAGAGACACATTATTTACCTAATCCATACCTACAATGTCAGAGTTGAAGTCATACCACACAAGTTTAAATTCTCAAACTACCATTATTAGAATACTTGTTAACTGACAGTTACAGTCAGGTATGTTTCTGTCTGCAGTAGGGATAAGTGAGGGTTTTACCATCTTCTGTTAAAATCTATCACATCTCTCCCTCCCCTCAGCTACTAACATAACTACGTGTCCTCACTTCTGAATTCCTCCTGCCAGAAGTTCTCTGCATTAGAAGGAAAAATACCAGTAGTGTTTAAGCCAGATCATCTGACAGAACAGGGTTAAGAAGTGACACATTATTTAGGTATGCCAGCAAAACAAGAAGCTGAAGACAGTAGCTTCTTAAACCACCTCAGCCACAGCCAGAACACGAACCTGACACAAGTCTAAGACAGGTAGCCTGTCCAAAGGCACGTTTGCTTGGCTTAACGGGCATCTAATGTCCCTGCAAGTCACTGCTGCAGAATGAGCGGATTAAAAGTTAGAGGGAAAAGCAAAAATGCAATCACATACACATAATTTCCTTCAGAAACAATGCTAGATATGCTCACAGAATAATCCTATATCAACAAAGAATATAATTCCTAAAGGGCATTTAGCTTTTAGCTCCCTTCTCTCTGCTCCCCTATTCGAAAGATGACC
>NW_010326525.1:0-2276 GCF_000700745.2 Antrostomus carolinensis | reverse complement strand
CAGGAGAAATAATGAATAGCTGCATGCACATTCAGAATGCATCTCATTAAGCGTTTCGGTGCTTAATTTTCAAAGTTTCATATCATGAGCAAAACTTGTTTAAATTGATGCTTAAATACTCATGCACAGAACAAAACAGCAAGGAATGAGCCTCCTGTATGTGTGTAAAGAACATAAACAGCAACCAAACACATACTTGGAGCTGGACAACAGCTTTCAAGTTGAGGGAGCTGGGGAGGAGGTGAGTTAAAATCTGCTCCAAGTGGTAAGAATGTAAAAGAAAAAACAGGGATGAAGGAGTTCTGAGAAAAGTAAAACAGAGGAGGTGAATCTCATCCTTTGACTAAATCATTCTTTTACCAGCATTTCTAAATCTAAACTTAAAAATACTGATCAAGAAATTTTATTAAAGTAGAAAATGTCACTATAAAGGACATTAAAACAGCTTTTTCAATGCAGTGACTGCTTTTTTTTTTTTTTTTTTTGCACACAGTACAAATTTAGATCTAATCATGTAACTAATAGCCCTTACAGGATGAAAGTTCTCCCTGTCTCCTTCTCCCTCACAAAGAAAATACAGATTGATTCAACTGCTGTTGGTAGTGATGTCTATCTCCACAGTATCTCACTGAATTCACACGGGTAATCTTAACCTGCCCCTTTAGGTATTGCCTCCAAAGCATTTCTTAGTGCAATCAGCTCTACTAACAGTATTAGAAAAACAAGATGTAACACTGCCTGTAAACAAGGTCTGACTCATACACAAGGAAACCCCAGAAGTGCCACGTCATGATACTGATTTATCGGCATAATCATTTAATTCACTGCTAATATAAACCAGATCTGACTACACAAGAAAACTGTATTCCCACTTCAACTGTGCATTGCTTATTCATTTAAGGATGTCTGCATTAAAAATATTTCCTCATTTACTTTTTTGTCCTACAGGGGAAACAGAACAGTAGCATTCCTACTGAAAGTTCCAAGTAGGAAGTAGCCTTTTCTACTCAGACATCGATTAAGGTGAATTTAACTAACTTTGTCTATAAGTATATAAATTTAGTATCTTAAACATACGAAACGAGATCATATTACCATGAATTTGAACCATAATCTATTTAACAGTTTTTAAAGTTAAGGTTTTATACACATAGTTCTTGCACCAGTTGAGCTGTTCCTATTTTTTTCAAGAAATAAAAATTACCTGACCTCAAGGGGTATTAAATACTCAACTATACCCACAGTCAGAGTGAGCTGGCTCTCCGATTTTAAGCTTTGAAAAAGCTTTACATGGTGCTTTTTCCCCAAGACAAAAAAAAGTAAATGCACCACTACCACCAAAAAACCCCACAGTAACAACAAAGGAAACAGGATCCATCTTAAGGGAAAACTGCACTTTTGGATGGAAGTCAAAAACACTCAAATCTCTCAGATTTTACATCTATAAAGACACGGTGTATTGAAGACATTTCAAAACACCCAATAGTGATATATATGAAATGTCAAGGGTTAGAGCCTTTAACACTGACAGAGATGCATATGGAACATGTCAAGCAATATGAATAAACAGGCAGTATACACTTCGGAGCGACAACAGCCAGTCCCACAGAAACATGTAAGTTCCTCTGTTGATCCATATATGCACAAAGTGTGTGGAAATGGAGACAAATATTTAGGTCATTAAGTCTGTTGGTACTACATTAGCAAAGACAACAGCGAACTGCAAAAATATGCAGGCAATTAAGTAAGTGAGCAATAAAACAGTAGATGTACACTGATTAGCAAGGAAAACAGAATCCCAAAGGGGCTCCAAACAACCTTCCACTCAGGAATGAGATCTTGGCACTACAACGGGGTAGATCCAAGAGGAAACTAGTCCACTGTGCAACAGAAGCTGTAAAAACAGGGTACCAAGACAGAGAAGATGAAAATCAGAAATCATTATGCCACTTCATGAACGCCATGAGGTACCCACAGCTGAAGTAGTACATACAGTTCCCAATCCACCTTTCCTGGCATAAAAATATAGGAAAAAACCAAACAAAATCAGAGGGAAGAACTAAGTGCTTGGAATAGCTTCTGTATGCAAAGAATTTGCATGAAATAAGATCTTCAGTGATGAAAAGACAACTGGGAGGCAATTATGACAGAATTCTAAAAAACAGAGGAAACCCACCCCACCAGTGTTGGGGAAGACAAGTAAGGAACAACCACTCACTACCGCTTCCGGTGTAAGAACAACAAGTGTAGTGGGTTGACCCTGGGTGGATGCCAGA
>NW_010326524.1:18928-34333 GCF_000700745.2 Antrostomus carolinensis | reverse complement strand
ACACCGCACCGCCCCGCACCCCAAAGCGAGCGCGCTGCTCGGGAAGGCAGAGGAGCGTCCCGTTGCCTCAGCAGATTTAAACATGCAGTTGGTTTTCTGCAACTTTCCTAACTCCCAAGGTGTGCTTCACTTTTAACCTACAAACACACGAGGTGCAGAGCACAGTTAGGGGTTTCAAACTGCAAGGGAAAATACGTGTGGGCAAAGGTCCCAAATGCATACTTACACCTAAAGTTGTGTTTAGCTCGTTGCTGTAGTGACAAGGTGTCAGCACAGCCTGACAAAAAAGATCCAGGCCTCAAGGGTAATGGCACGCTGTCAATATGTACAAACAAATTCTTCTTGAGCCAGTCATTTTTGCACAAATATTTTTCCAAAACGAAATTTTAACTTCCTTCCCAGAAAACTTTTAATTGTTTTAATGGCTAAAATTGGCAACAACCCACTTTATCTCTAAGCCACAGTGAACAAAGACTCCTTTGTGCCGTTTCTGCTTCCTGAACAAAAGTCGGCCATACAGATTCTTATTTAAATTCTACTGCTTAAAACAATAGACCTCTTTTCTGCTCAACAATGTGATAGGACAACAAATTCTATCAGCACAGAGCAGTACAGTAAGAAATACCATTTTCTGCCCAGGACCAGGGAAGAAGGCACCTTTTGTCATTGGACTGACCACGATGAAGAGTCTGAGGTTTACCTACAAGAGAGAGAAGACTTCTCGCAAAGCCTTAGTAGCAAAATGTACAAGCCACCTATTCTTGTTATTTACTTATTATTTATATTCACATGTTATAGTATTGTAAAATGCCCTTTGCTTACTGCTAGAGAGCTACTTGCTTCCACAGAACACTGTGTTCCTGGGGTAAGGGAGACAGCATCTTTTCCAGCCCATTTCAAGAAGACCTTTCCAGAATGGTGGTTCAGTTTGCTTCTGCAAATAAATCACTTCTCTTCTTGTTCCAGAGCAGAACAGATGAAAGACTATTGTGGAATAAAACAGGAATTTTCACTTCTCTGAATTGCTTTATTATGCCTCTATTAGGATGCATACCAAACACTTCACAGTACTCCACTGTTTTCCTTACGTTGTTTTTATCTGAGTCCTCCATTTGTTACTCATTCACAGTCATGTGGTTTCTCAAGTGTAAAACATTCAGTGCACTCATGACAACCAGAAAATTAATTAACCTCTTTTGTCAGGGGTGTCTGTACTGGGAATTCTAGAGTATTCCATGGATTTTTGCTATTAATCTGTATCATCATTTTTTGTAGCACAGGAATACCTGTGACTCATGCAGCTGAGGGACACACTGCCAGAATGCAATCATTAACAATAGTATCAACCCCTCAACAGTCCTTGGCAGGCTAAGAATTCAGACTGGACGTGTCTGGACACAACCATGTCCCATTCTGTGTTCAATTAATCCAGAGGGGCTTATCCAAAATTCTGAAAAACTAGCAAGTTGCCCCCTGAGCCCCTTCTCTTGGTAAAAAGACAGGGGGAAGGATGAGAGGGTGTTACCTCTTGGATGGGCCAAACTTCTCAAATATCTTAAATCAGAGACAGGTGTGGTTACAGTTGGGACTGAAGAAGAGGAAGGCAGGACACCATTAAGTAAAGCAGTAGTAACAGGTAACACAGAAGCATGCCACACCAGCCGCTGCTAAAAGAGGAAGGCAATAACAGTATACTCTACCCTTTTATTCCATGGGACACAAAAAAAAGGAAGGTGTTCAGAGCTGTGAAACATAGATGGTTCAGGGTGCATAACATAAATAATCAAGTCAATTGAATATAATGGTTCCTCTGGCCCTAAAGATTTCTATTATTCAAAGCAGGTTTTTCTTTTCCATGTTTATAAAAGTTACTTTGTCATGTGAGATGCAAGTGATTCTATTAAACAAGGAATCAACATGCTTATGTTGGACAAGCATGTTACCTGTGAAATAACAACTGTCAAGGCTATCTTGCCTCTGCTCTCTCACTTCTCCCCTTTCTTTCCAATACAACAGTAATCCATTTCTAGGCTTTGTAATCCTGCTTTGCACCATTCTGTCTTTGGACTTGCAACTAACTCCTTATCCACTTAAGCTATCTGTCTACCTTAGTCCTTGGTTTTGGGGTTAAGCCTTTTACATTTTCCTCTATGAAAAGCTTTCCCCTGGTCTTGGTTAATCATGTCAATAGTTTCCCTGCTGTGACTCACTTGGTTTTCCCCTCTCCAGGAGAGGCTATCAGATTCGTGAGGCATGATCCTTCTTTTGTGAGTCTGCACTAATTGTCTTTACAAATAATAGCATCCTTATTCTCCTCTGCCCAAAAGTAAAGAACTCCCACCTTTTGTTTCTAACCAGCATGATCTGCAGGTTTTCTCTATTACATGCACAATTTCCTCTGGAATGTATTTATCTTCCAATGTGTCTTACCTTTTGTTAGCTGTCCAAAGATCATTACCACTTACCTCGTCAGCTGTAACTGAGTTAACCTGATATCTGATTCAAAAGAGAGGAATTGGGTAAAAGGTAGTTCTCCTCTGAACACTTGAAGAAAGGCAAGCAAAAGGACTATCAGTTACAGGCAGATAGGTACTATTGCCCATGTAGTGAGTATGAACCACCCCGACAACAGGTGTGACATGTTTAATTAAGGCAGAAGAAGAGGGAAAGGGATTGACTCATGCTGGCTTGATAGGGACAGGGAATCAATTACACATATCTACATACTGTACAGGAAACTTTTTTTAATTTGGCTGCTGTTGTCTACAACCCTGCCAGATGTCCTTGGAAAGCTAGGCAGGAACATGTTGCTGTGGCAAGATACAGCACCTTCAGAAAGATCACAGCAGGACTTCATGTCTGATGTGGCATATATGTTATATCTCCCATCATCCAACATATAACCCTGTAGTTTTCAGGCTTTTCATCGTCAGATGCAGTAGATGATGTCATGACTGAAGTTATCAATAAGATAGTCTGTTTGAAAAGACAAATTAACTCATAATGACATACTAGCATAAAGAAAAACTAATATCCTAGGTGTGTGGCCATTATCTATGTACCATCAGTTAAACAATCCAGCAAGTTTTGTATTGATGTTAATATGATCCCATAATCATTTAATGTATTGCATTAACAACCAGGAGGTGCAGTTATGGGTAAGGATCTTGTTGTGGTAGATACAACACAAACACAGGACAATAATATTCAAGCCCTGTTCTGGAACTAAGAAATAGATATGTTATTGCTAGGGGATAGAGGACAGCAAACTACAAAGATTTAAACTATGGCAATATCATATTGAATGCAACTGAGAGCAGAGACATGTAACCATAAGCCACCAACTGAGGTGTCTGTGAGGACATACCTGAAGTCATAATTTATAGCTGCCTAAAAGCTGCAACAGAAACTGTGCACACGTGCTTAGAAGAGAGCATAGAGCAAGGGAATTATGGTTAGTACTGCTAAGTCTGTGCTACTGAAAAAAACCCCAGCTGTCAGTATTCAGACTGCTTTGCACTTTTCTTAAGAAATCAGCATTCCGAAAATGTTTCTCTGTGTTTATATAAAGTTATGGCTTATGCCTCTTTGAGAATGTAGTACTGTACCATCAACATTCCTCAGTGCTGTAGCAGTTTATAGTTATCATCAGTGATGGCAGTGACATTTGAGAATTCTCAATACGATGCAGACAAATTGTCCACTGAAGACAATCTTTTCAGTATTACCCTGGTGAGTTTCATACTATTTAATTTTCAGGGAATTTAGCCAGAGTTTGTTTTTTTTAATTTATGACAGTAGACCTAAACCACAGACCCCTTCCTAGAAAATAAAATTGTGATATATTAACTAAGTTGCCTAGAATAATAGTTACCATTTGTATTTGATTGATGCCATAGGAACGCTAGGTACAACACATTAAATGGTTGTGCTATCACAGAATCACAGAATGTTGGGGATTGGAAGGGACCTCGAAAGATCATTTAGTCCAATCCCCCTGCCGGAGCAGGAACCTAAACAATTTTACACAGGAAGGCATCCAGGCGGGTCTTGAATGTCTCCAGAGAAGGAGACTCCACAACCTCCCTGGGCACCCTGTTCCAGAGCTCTGTCACCCTCACTGTAAAGTAGTTTTTTCTCAAGTTTAAGCGGAACCTCCTGTGTTCCAGCTCACACCCATTGCTCCTTGTCCTATCGTTGGGCATCACTGAGAAGAGCCTGGCTCCATCCTCATGACATTCGCCCTTAACATATTTGTAAACATTAATTAGGTTTCCCCTCAGTCTCCTTTTTCCAAGCTAAAGAGACCCAGCTCCCTCAGCCTTTCCTCATAAGGGAGATGCTCCACTCCCTTAATCATCTTGGTGGCTCTGCGCTGGACTCTCTCAAGCAGTTCCCTGTCCTTCTTGAACTGTGGGGCCCAGAACTGGACACAATATTCCAGATGCGGCCTCACCAGGGCAGAGTAGAGGGGGAGGAGAACCTCTCTCGACCTACTAACCACACACCTTCTAATGCACCCCAGGATGCCGTTGGCCTTCCTGGCCACGAGGGCACAGTGCTATGATGACATTACCAGTCTATTAAGCTATTCCAATAGCTTCACTCATTTCTACTTCACCAAAATGCCTTTGTTCTACTCTGTATGCTATGCCCATTAACAGCATAATTGCCTATATGTAAGGTGATTTTCTCAGTCGGAATTTATAACACAACCAGAGAACCCTCTATTGGTTGTTTTCAAGGCATTCTAATGTGGACGTTATTTTTTAAGAGCGCACTGCTATTTCAATAGATACCTGTGAGTTTGGGAAGGATAAGGGTTTGAAGAATAATTTAATATTGGCAATTTCTCTGCTAGAGATGTGTTCTCATATTAACGATTAGTACATTCCAGACAACAGACAGATAAGAAAAATCTGTTTCTGTGCAGTGCTTTACTTACCAACTGGTCTGACAAAAAACTGGTATAGTAGTGGAACACAAGTAACATTTATCAATGTCATGTTCGCTCAAGAAGTTGCACAAAACACCTCATGTTGGTGAGGACTATTATCTAAAAGCAACATTGAGATATTTTAATAAATCAGAACAATATCTTATTAAGTGTGGTTGTTGGTCTATCAAATTTAATTTTGGTATTAGTAGGAATTACTTTGGCAGAGAACTAGGATATCTCTGAAGACAATGGTGTGTGAGGGATCAAAAAGAGTCAGACTGCTCTTTAAAGAAAAAAAAAGCCATGAGTCAAGGGTGACTCCAGTCCAGACAGTGCCTTCAGTGACAGGGTACAGTCCCACAGGGTCTGTCTGAACATGGTACCCAAGCAGAGTCAGGTTTAGGTTGATGATGTTAACAGGTCCCATCAACAGTCTAGTAATCATCAGATAAGGCAAAGTAATGCATCAGTGTCTAGGTGAAATCAGGAAATCCAAACAATTCAGGAGCAACAGAAGACAGGAATGCAGAAACGTACATGTATAACACAGCTCGGACCAGGATGGGTTGCTCAGGCCTGGACTTAAATGGAACTCCTGGGCCATGGGCAGGGACCGCGTGGGTGATGGTCCCCAGTCAGGCCGGTTAAGGCAACTAAGGCTTATAAGTGCACTCATGGCCCTGACATAAAGTTGCAATTTGTGCCCTTCAGAAGTCCTGTGGATGCAGAGATTTGTATATTTTCCTCCATGCACTTTCAAGTGATAATAATGACTCGAGATCACCTAATGGGGTGACAGTTATCCTAAAAAGAGAAGACTAGAAGACACCTTAAGACATCATTATTTCAATCCCCTGTCTTAAAGGAAGAGCAATAGTATCTGTCATTTCTGACAGAAATCTGTTCAACCTGGTTTTAAGATGCTCTGACAATGCAAGTTTCACGTGACACACAGGCACTCTCTGTCTTACCATTTATAAGGTTTCCCTAATGTTTATGCTGAGTCTTTCCCAATGTATTTCAGGCACATTGGTGGCTCTTCTGACCTCTACAAAGATAGAGACCAACTATTCCTCTTCTATTCTTTAAGTTTAAGAACTTAGTTCATCTAGCCCTTCTTCCTTGGTCACAGTGGTTAGCCTGATCATACTCATTCTCATCAATTATCTCAGCTCTTTCTCAAGTAGAAGCACTGCACTCAAACTGAAATCCCCCTAGTCAATCTATATTACCAGGATCTTGCTACAGTATTTGCCTCTGTCCTAGTATTAGAGCAATGTTGACCACATAGAGCTAGGCTGAAATCTGTTGTCATTCTGAGAGTCTTCCCTGAAGAACACCTGCCTGATAAATTGTTCATTGTCCAGTGCCTGTGTAGATATTTCGATATCAACAATATCCTGCTTTCTACTTTAATAAATGTCATCCCATCTTTTTATTTAGTCTATATCTTCAATATCTCCAATAACACAAGTTCATTTTGAAATCTGATGCTTTCCTTCATATTTCAAGTTATTTATAGTGGCGTATATGTCCTTGTTTCAAGAGTATGACTGTCAATGTAACATAATACTTGAGACAGACAGAGTAACATTCAGATGCCCTTCATAAGTGTGCAATGAGTTACTGGGTTTTTCCATAAGACCTCTGACTATTAATCATAATCAATTGGCCACAAAATTGGTGAAGGGCTTAGAGGGGAAGCCGTATGAGGAGAGGCTGAAGTTGCTTGGTTTGTTCAGCCTGGAGAAGAGGAGACTGAGAGGAGATCTTATTGCAGCCCATAACTTCCTCACAAGGGGAAGAGGAGGGGCAGGTGCTGATCTCTTCTCTCTGGCCACCCACGCTAGGACCAGAGGAAATGGCAGGAAGTTGTGCCAGGGGAGGTTTAGGTTGAACATGAGGAAAAAGTTCTTCACCCAGAGAGTGGTGGAGCACTAGAACAGGCTCCGCAGAGAGGTGCTCATGGCACCAAGCCTGACAATATTCCAGAAGCATTTGGACAACATGTGCCCTCTGACACATGGTCTGAATCTTGCAATTGTCCTATGCTAGGGCAAAAGTTGGACTCGATGATCCTGGTGGGTCCCTTCCACCTCACAACTTTCTATGATTCTACAATATAACTCCTGACCTTTGCAACATGATAAGGTGTGACTGAGATTACTTATTACATTATCTACTCTATTTCTTAAAATAAAATAAATTTTTTTGCTGTTCAGTAGCACTGCGAGTACCTAAATATTCCCTAGGACCACAGTGCTTAACAAGGTGCAAAGCCATATAATGCACATACAGTTGGGCAAGATGCAAGAATGAAAGAGGTTGCTGTTATTATTTACAAGAGATATGGAAAGTGGAATTTAGCCCTCTCTACTGCCCTTAGGAGTTTCTGTTACAGGCTACTAGAGATTTTCACTTTCAGATCACTTTTTAAAAAAATAAATATTAAACTTGATCACAAAATAGATATTTTATGTGAGTGTTGCATATTTACTTAGCTTTCTAGAATAGATCTATACCATACAGCACACACGAATACAGCATAAATAAGCTTCTCACAGGCAATCCTAAAAATGTTAAATCAATCTCTGGCTGTAGCATAGGAAATTCTATCCTTTTAGTTTGATTTTCCTTATTTATCACCATCGCACAGTCTGTTTTTTAAGTTATGATGCAAAGCTTCTCTTATAGTCAGATCCAGGTCCCATTATTGTTAGGCTGAATTCTGACCGTGGATTCCAAAGCAAAAAATGAAGGAGGATTGGTTCTCTGTCTTTATATTGACATAGATAGGATTCAGCCACTTCTGTCACATTCACTTGCAAGCCACAGAAACCCAGTCAGCCACACTTCCTCAAAGATAAAGGTAGTTCCTTTACCAGAGCATTCCCATTTAGAGAGTACTTTTCCCCCTTCTCTCATAGGGTCTCATATGAGACTTTCCCACCACAAAAGCTAAGATACCTCCTGTAAAAGCTAAGATACCTCCTGTAATTCTGCACCTAAAAAACTTCTTTTTTTTTTTTTAATTTTCTTTTAGAAACCAGCTACTTCTTAGCAACTAAATACTCCTTTTTCATCTGGGTTTGAGATTTCCTTAAGGTCAAAGAGGTTCCTTACTGGAAGGGTATTCTTATACATTACATTAGAAATCTAAGAGGTATGCACTACAAAACACACTTTCTTTAGTTACATTTCCTTTTACTTGATAGAGAAAGAGAAAACAAGTCCAGACAGGCAGCTACTGTAAATCATTTTAGCATTGCTGACTTCAGGGGTTCTATGCTGATTTAGCTGCAAAAGATCTTGCAGCAAAAGCCTTTGGAGACAGAATCAAGTCTGAGACCTGACAGTGTGGGAAACAGTCTTTTGGAACCTAAGCACGCTCCCACTGCAACCTTTCTCTTGCTTCTTCACATATGTCCTTCCTCACTACTCTGAGGTTTCCACAAGCTCCCCAGCTTTATGGCTTCTTTCTTAAACAAGGCTAAATGGGTTTCCCTTAGAAGCATGTTAGTGTCCCTGAGGAGCACTGGACAGTGCCCTTTTGACAAGATACTGGCTTTGAATACGAGCTAGTGGTGTGCAACTAGTGCATGGAAACGTTAACAAACCCTGGTTAAACTCAGGGTTGCCACATCTATAAAAATGACTCATCTTTTACTGTAGTACAGAGTTCATCAACCTCCTAAATCAAACACTACTATTAATACAGGCTATTAGGAGCTTGCTGAACTGTACTGTGTGGAGCGGGCATAAGGTGCCAGAAGTATTCCACGTATACACAAAATGATGTATTCTAGTCAGTGATGCAGGGGAGTAAGAATCAGCAGATCAAGGTTCAAAATCCACTGGTAATGCAGAAGGCCTCCCCTAGGCTTCATATGGACTAAATGCAAAACTGGTGATCCAAAAGTTTTTATCTCTATGCTAGCCATTCCTCTCAAACTCATCAGGTCCATTGAGAGGCAGAGCTTAGGCATCCCACTCCATTAACAGTGTTACATGGCCTCCAGACTGCAGATGCTTGTCTCCCAGTCAGATTAGAACATAAGACTGTGGAACTGGAGTCCAACTGTGTTGACCTACCCAAACTTACAGAATTTTGAACTAGTTAACCTCATTTCTACATATCTTCTCTAAAAATGCTCCACAGGATGCTGTGAGGTTTAACTGTTTTTTTACTTTTGAATGCATTTCTCATACTCAGAAACAGAGCCACTCAACCACAGTGTTCAAGAACAGCAGTAAATCCAACTTAATAAACCAATAATGCTAATGTAACTGGTTTTAGATTAATATCCTACTGAGCTTTATAATGTAGTGTTGTCATTTTTGAAATTAGAAATATGGGCAGGTAACTAACAAGATTTTTCAAAAGGCAAACTTTTCCTCAGCTCTAGCCGGAGTTCCCAGAGACTCAATGTCTCCGAAAGGCATGCCCAACTCAGACATTCAGCATCATGCTGCCTTCAAAGCTCTAGCTCTCAGTGCTTCTATTTTCCCAATTGTAAAATAAAAAAGTTGAGTTCAATTTTTATAAATAAATAAATATGAAATGCACTCAGTGACCTTCAGTCTCTGGAGAAGTTTTGATCTACAGTCCTGCATAGATACGTCTGTCCAACAGATTTATAACAGAGGCTCAGGAATATCAATAAGCAAAAAAATAAAGGACTTTAGGAACCAGATTCTTGTCTTTGATAGCACCTCAGATGGAACAGGAGTGAGTTAAAAGAAGAGGAGTAAGGAGGGAACAACCGGACAACTGACAGCCAACAGGGCTGAATCTTAGGCTTACCAACCACAGGCAAAATGTCAAAGAGTTCTCCTGACTGGAGAAACAGGATTCATCCAAGAATTACTCATATTTGTTGTAAACTGATACGTTTAATCACTGTGAGGCTCATCCACATTGAATCCCTTTACTTCCATGGGATTTCCTGGCTATGTGCATTAGGAGTAATAGGTTTGCATAAAGAACAGTGCACACAGACTACCAAGGGATATCTCAGTGCAGCTGGAGTACAAACTTAGGGATGCCTGAAATATCTGTCACAGGAATACTGGACTTCCTGTAATCTGCTTGTTAAAAAATGTTTTTCTAAATTCATCTGGTTTGTTAAGGGACAGTAAACAACAGCTGTTTTGGCAATGATTTTAAAATCCACTTTGTTATTTTAATCCAGGATTTAATAGTCCCCAAGTCCTAAATTTCTTCTTGATTGAAGTCTTGTCCACAGAGTACAATCCAAACATCTGCTGTGCTCTTGTGGGGTTGAGAAGGGATAGAGAATTGCAGAAGAGATGCTTTGGAGTGGTTGTTTCATCTCCAGGCTTGAATAATGTACTGTGCAGTTTTTAAGTACTTCAAAATGCTTGTGAATGATGACAGTCATTCTATCACAGCCAAAGCTTCCATGTACAAAGACATCCATGGACAGCCTTTAGGCACACTTAACAGTATCTGTATATGCTCCAAAATGTTGCTATTCTGGGCACTATAGAACCATATGGATTCTGTTGTAAAGGACTTCTGTATTGGTGGGTGGTGAGTTACAGAGCTTTGCACATAGAACTTATTTTTGACCTATTGATCATTCCTGAGCTTACATTTTTGTTTCTTAACATTCCACAAGAGGCCTTATTTCACCTACACCAAACATCTGAATAACTCCGTGCTTAGGAGTTGAATCAATGCCTACTGAAATCAGTGGAAAAATTCCTATTAATTTAGACACATCTGTATTTAATCTAGCACTTTTATCGCTTTGTCTTTGCTACAGGAGGGGGAAAATCAAAATGAATCCTAATGAAGGAAAAGTGTTTTCAGGTTTCATATCAGTGGGAGAGTGTCGGAAGCCTGGTACTTAATTGGTTGACTTGTGTGAAACCCATTCCTACAATCAGTATCGTACATTCAGTAGGCTAATTTAAGAATATTTTTATTTTTTTAAGAGAAGGCTAAGAGACTTTAGCCAGCATCCACTTTTCCATATCCACCTTTGCAAGTGGAAGAGCTTATTTTCCCAAGCTGCTTTTCTTCCTTTTGCTGTATGAAGTTACTTTTTCCTTAGATTTATTGGCAAAGGACTTCCTTGGAGTGTTTCTTAATTTACTTCTGGCAAGATCAGCTAACCTCGCTTAGACAGGTTCAAGGCAGACAACAAGCAACTTAGGCTGCGGGAGGATGTTTCTCAGTGTTCTATCCCCTGAAGTTCAAGGAAAGCTAGTTAAACTGACAGACACTGAAGGTTGTTCCTTGCCAACTCCTGATTCCATTTAAAGCAATAGGAGTACCAACATCAGCAAGTCCATGACAGTCCAAGCCTGTAACAGCAATTGAAATGGAGCCCAGAAGCAGAAAAAAATGCACTTACAACAGAATGAAAAATAATATCTCCATTAGCTTAGCTGAATTTCTGAAAGTGGAAGAAGTTCAGCTCTTATGCTATATTTTGTTAAGCATATTCTAAAGGTTTAAAGAAACTGGTCTTCTCTCCCACATGCTCCACTATTATTCCATCATCTAAGTAGTCTGTACCACCAGGGCAGGATTCCATCAGTCATGAACCTTCACAGCTTTTTTGGATAGCTCAGTACTTACCCATCTTAATGTATCTGCTTGCATCAAGTTCACACATAATTAATGGATCAACTATATTATTTCCCCATTTGTTATGGAGAGGAGCAATCACATTTGCTTCAGGATGTTATGACCAGTATTCTGAACCCCATACAAAATTCACTGAAGAGATGCTGAAAAGCATTTTAGTCAATGAAACCACTCAATTCATATTTCTCTGAAGCCCCTGCAAACTGATTAAATGCAAAGACAAAATTATACAAATAAATGGAGAAGAAATTGCTACCATAACCTGTTGCCAGCTACCTACTGTTCCTTGCCACGACAGATGTCAGTGCTCTCTCAGATCTGCCAAATGAGACAATTGTGTAACAGTGCCCAACCCAGATCCATCAAAATAAACTTGGCTGTTTCAGATAGCTTAAATAACAGTGTTAACTCATCTCACATTGCCTCATGTGGGTTAATGAATGAATAATTCACAAAAGCAGATCAACTGCTAGATCTGCAACTCTGGTAACCATTAGTAAAGGATTCCATCAGCATTGGTGAAATGAAAAGAAGTTGTGCCTCTCCTGTACAACTGTAATCATGCAGTAAGATCATCATAGACCAAAACTTGGTATAATTACATTCTCACCAATGTAAAATTTCATATGCAAGTAGTCTTTCCTAAGGTTTCACTTTGAAACAGTTTGAATGAGAGCTTGGCATAGTACCCTGATATTGTATTTGTAAAGCTGTGTCCTGTAACCAAAAGAACAATAGCTGTTGAGCGTATGAAAAACTCTACAATAAGCCAGTGCAACTGCACTCAAGAGATTTCAGGTCAAAGGTAAATCCAACTTGAATTACATGTACAGAACAAGAACAAAGTTCATTTGTTGGAACTGTGTATCCCAGTCATACAATGGATTGCATAAGGAACAGAGCAGCTTGACCACAAAAGGGAAAGACGTAATGGAATGGCTCGAGGCCATCAGTCTCTTTTGCAGAGTCCATCAATACCAGCTGAAGCAGAAATGGGATTTTGTTTGTAGATTTTCTTCAGATATATTCCTAGAAAGCATATGCGTCATGTACCTGTTACAGACTGGTGTAGTTCATCTCTTTGGTAAGCAGTTTTCTATAAGCAGACTTAATTCTGGTTTCTAAGCTCTTAATTTCCTTGGTCTGGACAGTCACTGTTCATTGTTCTGACTCTGTTAGGCCTGCTCACAAGCGCAGTTTTCTCCCAGGATACCTAGTAGTATAACTGTTTCAAACACCAAAATAAATGCCAAATATTTTCGCATGTATGTAGACTAATATATGGAAAATTAGCAAGGACTCTGTTTAATCCTTTATCCTTTAAAGCAAGACAGCAGAAGAGTATTAACCCTTAGTAAATGTAAGTACTGTGAGTGCATCGCTCCCCCCAGAGGTTTGGCTGGCTGGGCTGAGGACTCAAGAAGCCCTGAGCTAACTGTCACCATACAGCACAGGCTGGCCGCTCCCTCAGGGAGGTGAGACGGGAGCGGAGGGAGACCCCAAAAGCTTGCCAACCACAGGCCTGCCTCACAGCCTCTGAGCAAGATGAGTAGGACATGTTCAGGTGCACTGGCTTTGGCCGGGATAGAGTTAATTTTCTTCATAGTAGCTCTGTGGTGCTACATGTTGGATTTCTGACCAAAACAGCACTGATGGCACACCAATGTTTTAGTTATTGCTGAGCAGCAGTGTTTATACAGCATTAAGGCCTTTTCTGTTTCTCACACTGCCCCATCAGCAAGATGGTGGGCAAGAAGTTGGGAGGGGACGCAGCTGGGACAGCTGACCCCAACTGACCAGCAGGTTATCCCAGACCATATGACATCATGTGCAGTAATAAAAGCTGGCAGAAGGAGGAGGAAGGGGGAACTTACAGTGTTGCTGTTTGTCTTCCCAAGTAACTGTTATGTGTGACAAAGCCCTGCTTTCCTGGAAATGGCTGTAATGAATTAATTCCTTCTTTTCGCTTTACTTTCATGTGCAGCTTTTGCTTGAAACTGTCTTTATCTCAACCCATGAGTTTTCTTACTTTTATCCTTCTGACTCTCTCCCTCATGTCACTGGAGGGGAGTGAGCAAGCGGTTGTGTGGAGCTGGGCTGCTTGATGGGACTAAACCACAACCTCAGAAATGGCAGCGAGTCAGCCCAGAGCCCAGGACATCAGGCAAGTTCAAGGTGATGAGACAGGATCAAGGTGAAGCCAGAAATGCAAGTCAGCAATTCAGTTAGGATCAGGCCCTGTGAGGGTAACAAGTGATCACCAGGCAGGCCCATAGTGATAAGCAAGGCTGGGACATCATTCTGTGGGTCAGGGTCTGGGCGCAGATTAGCGGGCCAATGGCCAGGCGTAGGCAGGGCTGCTATGCAGAGGCAGCTGCAGCTCAGATGGGATCCAAGCACTAGAGCGGCACCTTAGGTCAGTTCCCACAGGAAACTGAGGACTTCCTGCAGTGCTGTTTGGAAGGGATGTCTCTGGGAGGGATCTTTCCAAGGTCACCAGAGGGTGGGGACAGTCCTCAACTGCATTAAATTTGCCCTGAGCACAGGCAGCCGAACCTCCAAGAGGAGGGGTGGTCTCAGAGCTCTTAAAGCAAGTATATTTCATGGCCCCAGTAACCAACAGCTGCTAAGAGGAGAAAAAAATTACTCAAGGTCTGAGAACTCTTCTCTGGCTTGCCAAACCAAATACTTGCCCATTCCAGCCTTCTTTGGCTCTTTCCTCCTTCTGCCAGATACTTAAGGTTTTTCTATACTTAAGCTTAAAAGCAGAAGGATGATACAAAAAGAAAGTAGAAGGGAATGCTCTAAGTTACCACATGGTAGCTAAAAAGAGGTAACAGTATGTCTCTTCCTTTCCTTAAAGAAGTTAGGCCAACAGATTCAGAAATTAATTCCAGTTTGGCTGCTTGGTAAGTGTGGTGGTTTAACCACAGTGGGATGATGCAGTCCTGCACTCTCTCCCCCCACCCAGTGAGATGGGAGGGGAATCACAGCAAAGGGGGCACAGATTAGGATGAGGACAGGGACGGCTCATTCACCAGTTATGGTCATGGGCAAAACAGACTCAACTTGGGGAAGAAAATTTAATTTGTTACCATTCACCTGAGTAGCGCAGTGAGACATAACGACCACATCTTACAACACCTTCCCCACACCCCTGCCATTTTCCCGGCCTCAAATAACTTTGCTCCTGATTTCTCTACCTTCTCCCCCCAGCAGCACAGGGGGAAGGGAATGGGGGTTTCAGTCAGTTCACCATTGCTGCTCTTCCTGCTTGGAAGTCCAGGAACAAAGTGTTCCAACATGGGTTTCCCATGGAGTCATGGACCGCTTTGGGCTCAGCTCCCAGCTTCAGCATGGGGAGGTCCATGGACTTCAGACGGGTCCTGGTCCAGTGCACCTCCTCACTGGCTCTGGGGGCCCACTGCCGCTCTGGTGTTCAGTATCTCTCAGGGTCTCAATTCAGTCACACTTGCCCTCATGCTCAGCTTTCCTGCTCCAGTGTGGAGTCTTCCATAGCCTACACATGGGTATCTGCTCTGTGAATGAACTTCCCTGGGCTGCAGGGACCTCCTTTGCCTTCTCCTGCTCCATGTGTGTTGAACTGGGTGTCTGAGGTTCTCTGTCCTCCTCCTCCTCCTTCCTCCTGGCAATGAAGCTCTCTCTTTGTTCAGGCCGATGGTTGTCTTTTGTTCAGGTCAATGGCCTCTCCTCCAGGTTCTCTCCACCTTCTTATTTTCAAGACAGTCCTTCCCCTCACAGATATGGATTTGCAGAGGTGTTTCTCCATTGTTAATTGGCTCAGCCTGGGCTAGGGCGGGGTACGACTTGGAGCCAGGGGAGCTTT
>NW_010326524.1:12926-18892 GCF_000700745.2 Antrostomus carolinensis | reverse complement strand
CCCCCTACAAACCCAACACAGTACGTAAATACCATTAAGGCTGTGACTGGTCTTTCAGACAAGAATTAAGTCAGATATCCAGTAACAATTATTTAATTGATGATATTGCTGAAAATATCACATAAGAAAGAACACCCAGAATCCTCTGCGACTGACTTTTTACCCAGATCCCAGCCAGCCAGCACTAAGCCCACAGGTGCACACAGATCCTTTCAAATACCCATGTCCTTCCTACCCCAGCAAGGGGAGGACCTCTGAGCACTTACTTTCTGAAAACCTGTTTTCTGACCATCTACAAAATACTATCTGGGAGGCATGTCCCCTTAGTATCTTAAGCAGGCAAAACCTACCTTTAACTGTTACTTGTAAGATTATCTCTAGTCTTGCTTCCTGACTGCTAAAAAAACCCCTGGCTTCCCCATCTTTCCTTATTTTTGTCACAACTGGGTTTTATTGCTCAGTCAATATTCTTGTTCTAGCTAAATTTCCATTAAAAAAAAAAAAAAAAAAAGATTGCATATCAGGTAAAGTTAAAACCCATTTTTTTACTACTGCTTACAGTTAAAAACTCAAGTTTTTTTTTTTTACTTTCCTCAGAACTATCCAGCTAATCCTCAAGTCCGCTTCTCCTGAGGAACCACTTTTTCTGGTTGTGCAGTAATGATGAGTCAGTGAGTCAGCAGACAACAGGCTTCCTGAGTGAAGTCAGCTGACCCTCTTTCCCCTCTATTCTGTAACGTGGCAGGATGTGTCAGACCAACATTGCCAGACTGCTATAAAAATTTACCAAGATTGCCTCATACTTCATCTTTGACCTTTCCTCTAGTTTATCTTTTTTTCTTTTTGTACTTTCTTAGTCTTTTCTATCAAAATCAACATGCTTGATTTACAAAATAAGGAAAGAAAACAGATTCACAAATTAGGGTATCTTCTCCCTCTTCCTTTTTTAATTGATCACCCCTCTGATCAGAAACTACATTTACACAAATATCAAGGGCAGAAATACAATAATTTATTCCTCTGAGTAATTAATATCATTTTTTGCTAAATCTCTTCAGTGGGGCCTACTTATAAAGCTCTCTTTCTAATAAAACTGGGAGATTATTGATATTCTGGCAGAAAACAAACATCATGGCTTCTTCTACAGGCATGTAGTGTTTCTCAGAACAGCTGCAATTAAAAAAAACGACAAAGCAAAAAACCCCAGCTCTGTGTTTTTGTTTCATAAGAACTTTCAAATCTTGGAACTGCTAACAGTGACATCTGTAAATGTCATTCCAAAGAAAAAATATTAACTTTCCAAAACCACAAGGGTCTTCTAAAAATGTAGTATACGCTATTTGTATCACCAAACATCCTCATGGAAATTATGCTAATAACACTAAGTAATAACTATACTCAGAGTGATTTTGCAGCGATAATTTATAAAGGATATAAGTATCTAATTAGGACTGGAAGAGCATTTTTTCTTAAATAGCCACTTCACATCTGACAGTCCTAATTCTCAGACTTAAAAAATACGTTAAAAACTTATTCTTGGAAAAATTCTTAACTTCATGCAACTTTGGATTATACTCCAAATGATCTGTCTAACATGCCTGAAGGAGCAGGCAGAGATTCCAACAGGTATTGCAAGAGTCCCTCAGGATTTAGAGGCCACTCATCTATCACAGTTATTCTGAGGAAAAAGGTTGTATTTTCTTAGGTTACTGGCAGATAATTGTCCATTTAGATCTGAATAAAAACATAAAAATAAAGCACTGTGCTGTAAAATGGCTGGTATTTGTAAGCCAAGACACAATTTTAAACCATGGAAGCACATATAATTTAATGCTTTGATGAAAAAGCTCGGTTCCCCCAAGTGAAACAGCCTCATAGTCTTGTACTTGCTTTTGTAGAATGACACAACTTTCATGCTCACTTCACATCCCTCTTTCAAAAGACAAGCCTTATGAACTTACTCAAGTTACCCAAGTCTGTTGGCTTCTGGGCAAAGTCTAGTGCAGCCTATATTTTAATAAAAAATTAGTAGAAATGACCTATGAACTGTTACAGTGAATAAGTATACAAATCATAAGCCGACTAATCTTCTTCCTTCTTAACAACAATGGCTTTAGCAGCTTTTCAGCATTTTCTTCCAATACCCTTAAATCAGCGCTGATCTTCCTAGCTTTTCCCACAAAGCTTCAATCAAATTACATAAATAACTTAAAATGAGTAAATTTCCTTTCTAGCTCTTTGATGGGGATTATTGTGTGGCAATCTATTTTAATTGTTTCATAAGAGCATCTAAGTTTTAGCTCCACCCATGTGGTACTAAAATCCTTTGCATACCCACATATTACTTATCGGTATCAGTGGAACATGGAAACTTTTGTAACTGTATTACAGCTAGGCCACATTTAATGCTCTAAAGTGAAATGAAGCATTCATAAAATAACTATTCAAAAATCTTGAAATTTATTACAAAACTAATGTTTATGTAAGAAGAAAAGTAAAGTATCATGAGCGGCAATCAATTTTCAGATTATATCACCTACTTCTTAGAATGGTAGGTATACAATATGCTCATACATATGTGCTCCCAAACTCTTATGTTAATAATATTATTTCTTTGAACTCTTGTGTAAAAGTTAATTCTGCTCAGCAGTACGATTTTAAGAATAATTTCAATTTTTTTGTTTAGGAAAACCCATTTCCTATTTCTCTTTACTGGTATCTTAGATATAGATAGTAGCAAACTAATCTTCTGATAGTTTCCAGATATTTTAATATCATCTTGCAACTCCTACATGATTTTGTAACAACATTAAAAAGAATATATTTTGACCATGTGGGCTTACTGATATTTTCTCTTCTTTTTCAGCAACTATGGAAGTTATAAGAAATTATGACTTTTTTCAGTTCATTACAGTTCCCACTGTTGTTAATAAAACGTTTACTGCAGATATCAATTAGAATAAGTCTTTTGAGGAGGAAAATGAATGAAAATAAAGTAGTGAAAATAGCCCAGCCTTCTTTGTAATATTTGTATGTTGATTACTGAAGTAAAACTCATTGTGAATATCTCATCTCTTTCCTCTTACATTAGTAAATTGTGCGGTACATTATCTGCACTTGAAAAGAGTAGAGCACATTCTAGTCATGCCTATTCTACAACATATACATAAACAGCAGTAAGAAATATAACAGGCAATATGATTTTTGTGACAATACTAACTACTGTGAATACCTAATTACTTATTTCCATCCACCATGCACTCCACTTCGTGGAATCACAGAAGCAGTGAGGCTGGAAGACACCTTGGAAGGTCTCTAGTACCACTCCATGCTCAGAGAAGGGTCAGCTAAAACAGATTGCCAAGGACTGTAACCAACTGACTTCTGAATATTTCCAAGGGTCCACAATTCTTCTGGACAACCTGGGCCAGTGTTTGACCAGCATCACAATAAAAAAATATTTTACTATGTTTAAGTGGAATTTCCTGTATTTCAGATTGTGCTTATTGTCTCACATTATCTACTCATGGCCTTCATCAGAAGTTTATAAATATATTTAGCCTTTATTCTCAAGGCTGAATACTCCCAGCTCTCTCAGCCTTCTCTTGTATGATATATGCTCCAAGATATTAATAATCTTTTTGGCTTTTCCCTGGACTTGCTCCAGGATTTCCATGTCTCTCTTGTATCAGGGAGCCTGGTACAAGCCAGACTTGCACACGGAACCCAGGTATGTTGTACCAGCACTGAGTAGAGGGGAAAGATGATGTCCTTCAACCTGCTGGCAATACTCTGCTTCATGCGCTCCATGACACCATTGGCTTGCTCTGCTTTATGGGCACACTACTGGATCATGGTCAGCTTGGTGTCCACCTAGACTCCCAGGGCTTTTTCTGACAAGTTGCTCTTCAGCTGATCAGTCTCCAGCATGTGATGATGCATAGGGTTATTCCCAGGCACACACTTCCCTTTGTTGAATGTCATGAGGTTCTTAGCAGACCATTCCTCCAGCCTATTGAGATTTATGTATAATAGCACAGCTTTGAAGCTGTTTCCTCTTGTCCTGTCCCTTGCTACATGGGAGAATAGACCAACACCCACCTCACTACAACCTCCTTTCAGGTAGTTGTGGACAGTGATAAGGTCTCCCCTCAGCCTCCTTTTCTCCAGACTGAACAACCCCAGTTCTCTCAGCCGCTCCATATAAGACTTGTGTTCTTGGCCTTTCACCAGCTCCATTGCCCTTCTTTGAATCTGCTCCAGCACCTCAATGTCTTTCTTGTCATAAGGGGCCCAAAACTGAATGCAGGACTTGAGGTGGAGCCTCACCAGTGCTGAGTACAAAGGAATGATCACTTCCCTAGTCCTGCTGGCCACCCTCTTTCTAATACAAGCCAGGATGCTATTGGCCTTCTTGACCACCTAAGCACACTGTTAGCTCACATGCACATACAACACTAATGAAACAAACGAAAACCAAGTAGTCACTTTTGCCTTCAAAATTCCAGAAAGAATGCTGTTGCAGACATTCCTTTGCAGCCTGAGTAAATAATACAGACTCCACACGGTTGCAGTAGTATCCTTTACATTTTTCTAAGAACAGGTATATATTCCTACCTTTCTTTAATTGTAATTCTAGGGGAAATTTTTATTGAAAATGCTTTCCTAGATCTGTCCTGTTGTTATGCTGTGACACAGCTGGCATTACCAGTAATTCTAGTACATTATCTTTTGGTGAAAGTCTACAGAAGGTACAACATAAAACCTGTCACTGTAACAAGTCTGATCAGTTTCATACAAAAGTAACAGTTCTGTTGTGCAATTCCACAAACATCAGCATAAATACTATCTGCACAAGAGGGAAACAATGGGTCAAATTTAAACTATTCAGAACTAAGCATACCGTGTGGTGTAAGACATATGAAACCCCTAATGATGCTAGTGTGACAAAGTGCTGCCCAGTTCAGCACACAAATAATAGTTGAAGGGAAAAAATTCCTGTTACAGTAATACTAATATGGATGAGCTAAGCAGTAAGATTAATTAACCATACTAATTCTAAAAAAAATTCTGTCCTTCCCTACATAGTACCTACTTACCTGTTCTCTTCTAAGAATCTTTGTTACACCTACAAAATACTAAAGGACAGACAACTCTAGTCACATGGCTACTGTGATGCCCATTCTTAGAGGGTAAGCAATGTAAACCTAAACCACATGAAATTCCTCCTGACCAGTCCAACAGACTAGATTTCACTGGGTCAAGGGGCAGGAAGAGACTCTTTCCTTGAGGGTAAGAGCCTTCAAAGGACTGAGACAACTAACCAGGATGGTTTAACTTCAGGAGAAAATATTCTCTGAATCAAACTCCAAAACAGTGACAACCAGTGGAGCTGATAATTATAATCTCAGTGAAAATAGCACTAGGAACTACTACAGCAAATTATCGTTTACAATTTCTGTCCCCTCCCTCCCCCCCCCCAAAGTATAGTTTTCTCCTCAATAAAACCCATTGGAAGAGCTGCTTCTGCCTTGCAAGTGTCATCTAGCCAATTAAACAATATTTTATGTCTGCCAGTTTACAGGAATTCTTTTTTTTTTTTAAATAGATGAATTAAACATATTAAAAGAATGCTGGCTTCTACATTGTATGTCTCAGATGGAAAAAAGCATATGTCACAGCAGAAAGTACAGACAATTATACACAACTTTAAATACCTTGTTATGAATGCTCCACACATCACACACACACACAAAAAAGCATAATCTTTACAAAAAGCTGTTGTATGAAGGATGGTGGAAGGGAACAGCCAAGAATTCTGCAAATTATCTCCATGGAATATGAACAAAATAGAAACTTTGTCTATGTATAATAACTACAAACATATTTAAGGAATTTTGGAAGGAGTAGCTATAATTTGAAATATTTTCTCTTTTTCTACAAAAACCCCTATAAATCATCCCCTC
>NW_010326524.1:0-12915 GCF_000700745.2 Antrostomus carolinensis | reverse complement strand
TTCCCTGCTTCAGTACAGTT
Source organism: Antrostomus carolinensis (assembly GCF_000700745.2). Taxonomy (NCBI): domain Eukaryota; kingdom Metazoa; phylum Chordata; class Aves; order Caprimulgiformes; family Caprimulgidae; genus Antrostomus; species Antrostomus carolinensis. The sequence goes on along the minus strand of NW_010326524.1, from coordinate 12,895 downwards.
GTATATTCTGTGAATTACAAATAAAACTAGGACATTCACATTTCAAATTACAGCCTGCTATTATAACTGTATCTATGCGCAATAACACTCTGCCTACACAAAGCCAGTGCAACATCAACAGGGAACAACACATTTAAATTCATTTGCAGAGTCAAGACCTCCCAGATCATAAATTTTAGCCTGCTTTCACAACTGAAAAATCTACATCAGAAAGGTACATAGGTAAACAAGTATTAAGGTCCATGTGATAAGCAGGTTTATCTCAACAGATATTTCAGTGTAGGAATCCAGACATTATGAGGAATATATAAGATCTAATCCACTAAAGTGCTTAAACATTCATTTAACTTAAATAATATAGGCAGACAGACTGATTTGGGGGATTTCACTAGTGTACAAGCATGCTTAAATCCTCTCTGCCCCTGAGTTATACTCCTTTTAGAAAACATGATGTCCATAAGGGCTCACTAAGGACTACCACAAAGTATTAAAATACTGTGATATATATTTCATGTTCTGTAGAAAATACTTGCTTGACAACATCCATAATTAGAGAAGCCTTTTTTTTGCTGAAGTTTTGAAAACATTTTACACTCTTTAGGCAACACAGAAACCGATTTCAGTGTCTGAAATATCCTGAGTGCAGCTTGTATAAAAAGGCCATAGGCTACCAGGGAAACTGAAAGCACATCAAAACCAAATAGAAGCAGTGATAATTTGATGGAAAGACATGAAAGAAACTTTCCCATTTAGAGGATTTTTAGCTCCATCTAATGGTCAGAAAAGAAAAAAAAAATCCTGCCTGCCTCCTATTTGCTATATAATCTGTATTTGAAGACACAACTGAATAGTGTGTCTCAAAGCAAGACATTATATCAAAATAACATTAAGAGCAGGACTTACAGCAACAATAACCAAGACATACCAGCAACTTTACCTCATACAATCAACAGCTAACCGACATTTGCTATCCTTGGAGCTATTATCAGTGTTTAGCATGGCAGTTTCCAAAGAACTGGGCATGCTGTTACTGCATTTGTATGTTAAATAACATGAAAGATCCTTAGTGGGTAAAGATTAATAGCTCACTACATGAACGTACATTGGTGAAGATCTGGTCATTATGTTCTGCTTTATTTGCTGAAGCTTTGTTCCATATTGCACCAGTTACTTGTGTAACATGAATGCTCTGTATAAAAATAAGGTCCTTCCTGCATGCCACTCACAGATCTATGTACTAATTCATTGCATACTTGCAGGTGGTTTTTTTTCATCATGCATGAGCTTGGACCATCAGGCCAACTCAGTGACAAGCTGTGTATTTTTTTTTTTTTAAGTAGATATACACAAATTCTGTATTGACTCCGGTGCATGTAATGAAAAACATGTTTTGTGTAAGTCTTGAGAAAAACAATGGGAAGGTACCTAAGATTGCATAAGCTGGATTCTTATAGTTAGTAATTCAGTTTGCATATTCGTGTGAATATGGCAATATGTAAGCTAAAATATATTCTCACAAAGTGCCATAAATTACTAAGGAAGGTTTGAAATACTTTGTAATTTTCCAAAAACTTGTGCTGTTCTCATGCATATAATATCTGAATCTATATGCATTGTATCTTTTCTAAAATATATGGAATACCTTCAATAGTAGTAGATCTGTATGGAAAACCTTTTATTACTACAGTAGCTTCCATCTTGTAATATGCCTCTGCCTCTAGGTACTAAGTCACTGAGAATAGTCAGATTTGGGCTTAATTACAAATTTTCTTTGAAGGACCTGAATACAGCTGCAATGTGATCTGACTTGTTTGGCCATTTGCTCCAGGAAGGGGTAATTCTGTCCCAGATTGTATGCAAATGCAGGTAGCCTCTCCATGTTTCCCTACTCAGTAATTTGGTGGGAGGTGAACACAGGTAACACAATTAAGATCGCTCTTGCTCTGCTATCTAGTAAGAGAATATCAAGAACAACTAATAACATACCACAAGGTACTTCAAAAAGCATTTTATACCCTATTCTGTTAAACAGGACAATGGCTTAAGGTTCATTCTAGAAGCAAATACCACTACTTTCTTTCCTTGGGAATTTATGTGCACTTTCTATTTAAAAACAGAAAAGAAAAATCCCAAGAACAACCATGAGGAGAAAAACAGGAACAGAAAGACAAGAAGAACAAGAAAACCCTAGAAATAGATGAACATGTGCGGGAACAAATACTTTTAATAAGCCAGAAAAATAGAGAAAATTATGTTTTAAAAATTCTTAGTTTGTTCAGAATTGAGAAGAAAGCTTGCTGTACCTAAATTATAGCTACTCTACTTATTAGAATACATTGTCATTAACATCACTTTAAAGATAGGCTGTTCTGCAAAATTTTGTAGGTTTTTAAAAGAAAACCAGTAAACTCATAATGGAAATACACTAAAGCACGGAATATACAATACCAGTTTCTCATTAAGATACTTAGTGATCCAGATTCTAATCACAATAAATCTCCTTCATGTCTTTTTTAACAGTATAAGGAAACTTTCTATTTCAAGAGTTTTGCAAATAGGAAAACTTATTCTTTTGAAACTGTACATATTTCAGCGTACAAATAAGTAACTTTAGACTTCAAGCTACAGTACAGAGCTATTCTGAAGTTGATTAAGATTACTATACCTGTTTAAACTGTCCATATATGCATGTAATATAAAACACCAAAGGCACAGCCTCTGCTGCTGTACAACAGTTTCCAATTATGAACCTATAAAGCTCTTTATCAAATATTAATAATTCCATCATTTTAAATATACTCAAAATTACAAAGATGAACGTACAATTAATGGCTTATACCTTTCATGTTTTGAAAGTGCCAAAGAATACTAGATTATAGAGAGATTGAGCTCTCATCATACATACATTAAAAAGAACACATGAATATCACTGTACCACAGTACCTACCTTAGAAGCTGTATAGCCACAGAATGTCCTAGAGCATGTGACATCCGTCCATGCTCTCGGTTAAATCTAGTTACTCTAAGCCTGTTGTGCATGGGCAACACGTAAGCAAGGCTGACCATCTTATCAGGCAACAATTTCTGAAGTAATTCATACCAGTGTACTTCACCCAGTGAAAACCATACCTTTATTCTTGCTAGTATTCATTTTATTTTTAAAATAGCGTTTGCTTTTGGACAATTCAAGGAAAATCTGTTGTTTGTATGTGTTTGGATTATCTCAGATTGAAACAAAGTCTTCACAGGGGTTTGCAATGTTTTGTGTATAAACCCACAAAACAGTTAAACGAAGTCTAAAAACATTGTTTTAGCAGAGAATTATTTTTCTATTTGAGTCCTACATTTTCTAGTTAGTCAATATTAATGTAAAATTATAACAATATTTTGCACTTTTTGATGAGCTTTTATCCTGGTATCTCACAATGTTACATAAAATATTATTTATACAATATTATAATTAGCATAGAGAGATTAAGGAATTTATACAACCTAGTTTAAAAGCCCAGGGAAAGAAGTAGAAATACAGTGGTTGTGTGTATTTCTTGTGCCTTTGTGACATGCTCCGCCCGCTAGATTTTGCTGTTTCCTGGAAAAAATATAAATGAACAGCATGTACCTGGAACATATCTGCACATTTCACTGCCAAATAGCACTGATTTGATCGTATACCTAGGCTGTCTCTTAGCTATATGATATGTAATAAAATCGGGAAAGAACTGGAAAACTGTAGCAAAGATTCAGCAAAAAATACAATGAACAGTTAGTCTTCTGAAAAGAGCAAAGAGAAATATATGGAACAAAGAGAATACAAACTTCTAAGGTCATGACTGAAACCACCACCCATGGTAAACTGCAGAGAACTCTATTTATTTACTTCGGAAAGATGAAAGGCTGAGTCACTCCTGAGCCAATGACATAAACCTTGGGTAGGGAGATATCCTACCTCTTTCCTCACTCATCTGATGCCAGAAATATGTTACAAGGTCATTCCCCCCAGCTTTTTCAAGCAGGAGTCATAAAACTTGAACAGAGAGGCCTCTGGGAATGCTGCAGTCTTTTGTGTTCAAATGAAAACCCCATTAGCTGAGGAAATAAAAGAGCTAGGCCGCATTCATCTAGCTGTTTACCTGTGGAGTCCTGAAAGAGAATCACTTCTGTACTCTAGGACTTTCTAACAGGATAAAATATTCTATTTCTATGCACAAATCAGCATCTGCACTCAGTCTGTTCTCACATCTGACTTCCCACCCTTTTCCCTGTTAAAGCACTCAGTAAATAAAAAAGGAACTGTGAAAGGAAAACAAAACCCAAACACATATACACCCACTTGCTGTATTTACACATGCTCTGGAACATGGGAACAAAATCCATTATTCTCACTGCTGACTGGCTGGCTTGGGAAAGGAATGCCCTTGCTGATGCCTTTCTTTTGCTAGCAAAAGCATTTGTGAAGCCACAAGAAAACTAAACTTGTGGGGTTTTGTTGTTTGTTTGTGTGTTTTTTTAAATATGCTAGTTGCCTGGCTTTATTCACTCCACAAGAACATGAACGGTCTTGCCAGCATAAAAGAGTTAAGACGAGACCTAGGAACTAGGCACTGGGATGTGACGGAGGCCTCCTACCTTGGCTTTAAGTGTTTGTGGAATCACAACCTGAGTTAATGGGTCTCAGATTGCATTACGACATCTGTCTCTGCAGACACACTATAATCTTCATTAATATGTAGCCAAAGATCCTAGCATGAGAACTGCTTGACAGGAACTTTCCACCTCATATGTATCCTCACAGAATGGGATGGCTTAGGACACGTGCTGTCACTGAGGTTAGATAATCAGGGGTAAGAGGGAAGAATTGGCTACAGGAGGGGTAGAGTCAGAGGACAGAAAAGTAGTGAGAAAGCTACAGTCAAGCAGCAGAGGCCTGGGGGCAACTCTCAGGGAGAAACTCCCACTCCCAGCAAGGAGTAACCTATGCTATGCAGCTCCCAGATGTCTGGGTTCATACTCAGAGGCCCTCACAATAGCTCTAGCCCCAAGCCACCTCCCCACTCCCTTGTCCAAAAGGGTTTTGCACTTCCCTAGTGTAAGAATTTTCACCTAATTCTTAAATGAAAACAGCAATATAATGATAATGTTTATGGTTACTTGCCTCCATTTCCTTTTCTGTTTTGCTCAGTTTCCTGGCAGCTTGCCCATTTCCAACAGTACCTGTGAGACTTAACAAGGAACAGACTACTAATATTGACAAAGCTTTCTGCATCTACCTTTTATCTTTCTGTTAAGGGTAGATAAAATATCAAACATATTTTGCTCAGTGTTAACACACTTCCAATCAGTCCTCACAGGACCAACAAAAGGCTAGTTGGGTAGGCTCAATTTTTAAAAATAAATGAGCTAAATGTTGGAGTTAATCATAGATGTTGAAGCCAAGAAAAGTCATTAGCTCATATTGCCTTCTTTAGACTACAAAGGAGTAAACAATACTTCCCAGAAAAGCAGTTCAGAAATTAAATATCTACCATTTTTCAGTGGGTTCTATTGGTTATTATTACATGGTGAGGAACTATGTCTTATTTCACATCTCAGTTTGTACTAGTATTATATTCCAGTCATTATTTCTTGTTGTTTTTCTCTAAATTAAAAAGTCCTATTTTCTCTTTGAGAAGGTACTTATTATTCTAAGCAAGTCAACCCAGATCTTTTGATAAATTGAGCAAATTACAATCTTTTAGTCTCTTTGTAAGACATCTCCTCTAAATATTTTCAACATATTCAGCTGAAATCATAGCATCTCTAAACTAAACTATGTGTCTGTTTTCTCTAACCCTGCCCTTTTCAGCATAAAATACTAACAGATATCTGGGTAACACAGTATTCCTCAAGGACTGACAATAATTTCTGCCCCAGACTATCAACATCTTCTGTTTAATATGAATCACTATATTCTCCTTATCTTGACTGTTATTTTATGTAGGTGTTACACACAATATATAATGTGACTACAAGTGAAAAAAAAACAAAAAACAAATCAAGTTCACAGTTACTTGGCTGTCATCACTGTATTGCAAAAGTCTAAATGGAACAAAAATAGGTATCCATTATGACTGTTATGACATAAACAGTGAAGACTTAAGACAGTGAGAATTTCAGGGTCTATCGTACTGAACTGGTTAAAAGAAATTAGCTTTCTTGGAAAGGAAATGAAAAATGAGGTTATGTTACCAAACACAGTCAGGAAGACCTAGGTAAGTACCTACAGGCCATAAGTCAGGTTAGATAAGCAAGAAACAGAGTGAGTCAGCATAAACTGATCCAAACTTTAAAACAAAATTTATGTTCAGAGATTTTCCTATTGGGATAGGATCAATTATCTCAGCAATTACAGGTAGATCAAAAATCACATAGATCATAAATCTGAGTGTACTTACAAAATGTCTGACATTTGTGTTTCCACACAACCAGTCAGGTTCAATATGCAGCAGCATATGGAACATTGAGTTGAGCAGAGAGAAGTGGCTGTTGTGTAACAGCAAGCCCAAGAAACTGCTAAAAAAACCCCCAAACACACTAACAGTGAAGACCAGACAGACAGCAGAGAGTCCTAGCAGAAACAGACATTGGAAGAATGTTGTGCTTGTTTAAAAACCCATTTTCTTATGGGTTGCCAAAACCAAGAGGAACCACGCTCAACCCTTTTTACCAGAACTAACCTTTCTTTTTCTGCTGCTGAGGACTCAGATAAAAAATAATACTTGAGGGAATCATAAGCATTTTGAAACAATACTAAAACCAATTATCTTCTAAGCTGGACACAAGAAGACTGTAAGCGGAAGCTTTTAAAGGGAAAGCAAACATAGTATTTCCAGAAAAATAAACAGAGAAAACCTTAGGAGGATAAATATTTCAAAAAATCCTACCATGTTTTATATTTTCTAATTTCAAATTATTCCTGAATTTAGGCCAGTATTTTGAACAACATATGTTAATTCATTAAAGAAATCTGTATAAAGAAAGGGATCCTTCTGCTCCCCTGCTCGTATCTATGAAGACCTTGCCAGCAAGAAGAGCCTATCTAACTTAGGTTTTGATCTCATAACACAGCAACAACTAGAGAAAACTCACAAGACTGAATTGAAATTCTGACACTTTCAGACAAAATGGTGGTTTTCAGATAGATAAGATTGCTGAAATAGAGTTCTCAATTACAGTTAAATTTTTAATTAAAGTGAATTAGATACATGTTTTGAGCTGAAGCTATGTATGACAATGACTCTATGTTTATCCTGTCTCTCTATCATAGAATCATAGAATGGTTTGGGTTGGAAGGGACCTTAAAGATCATCCAGTTCCAACCCCACTGTCATCAGTAGGGATGCCTTCCACTAGACCAGGTTGCTCAAAGCCTCATCCAGCCTGGCCTTAAACACTTCCAGGGAGGGGGCATCTACAACCTCTTTGGGCAACCTGTTCCAGTGTCTCACCACCCTCACAGTAAAGAATTTCTTCCTTATATCTCATCTAAACCTGCGCTCTGCCAGTTTAAAGCCATTTCCCCTCGTTCTGTCACTACCTGCCCTTGTAAAAAGTCCCTCCCCAGCTTTCTTGTAGGCCCTTCAGGTACTGGAAGGCCACTATAAGATCTCCCCGAAGCCTTCTCCTCTCCAGGCTGAACAGCCCCAACTCTCTCAGCCTGTCTTCATAGGAGAGGTGCTCCAGCCCTCAGATCATCCTTGTGGCCTCCTCTGGATTCATTCTAACAGCTCCAGGTCTCTCTTGTGTTGGGGGCTCCAGAACTGGATGCAGTACTCCAGGTGGGGCCTTACGAGAGTGGAGTAGAGGGAGAGAATCCCCTCCCTCGACCTGCTGGCCACGCTTCTCTTGATGCAGCCCAGGATATGGTTATTGGCCTTCTGGGCTGCAAGTGCACATTGCCGGCTCGTGTTCAGCTTCTCATTCACCACCACTCCCAAGTCCTTCTCTTCAGAGCTGGTCTCAAGCCATTCATCACCCAGCCTGTATTTGTGCTTGGGGTTGCCCCAACCCAGGTGCAGGACCTTGCATTTGACCTTGTTGAACTTCATGAGGTTAGCACCGGCCCATCTCTCAAGCCTGTCAAGGTCCCTCTGGATGCCATCCCTTCCCTCCAGCGTGTCAACCGCACCACACAGCTTGGTGTCGTCGGCTATGTCACTGATTAAATTATTAAAGCCAGAAAGAGCTTGTGAATCTCCAGTTTCCACCTCCTATCATACAGTCTGAGATAATAAATTGTGAAATCATATCCAGCTGTACAATAAGATGAAACACTTGGAGTCAGAACTTTCTGTCTTATACAGCTACTCAGAAGTAAACAATGATCAAGATCTTCGACATACTACAGTGACATCATTACTCCAAACAATTTTTAACAGATCGCGATTAGCAGAACACCTTGGGACAGCAGGCAACTATTCCTTTGTTCATCTTGATTATCCACTTTCTGCACAAAACTCCTACTCCATATGTCAATTCCAAAAGCCATAGAAGATAAAACAGTCTCTGATGCCATGCCCACAATTCATATGGTTGTGGAGCCAACTACCGGATTAAGGAATGAAATCTTCCAGCAGTTATGGATAAATTATCAAGTTCTCAGTCAGGAATCTGTAAAGGGAAGGTATTTTTATTCCCAAGGACTTATCACAGACTCAATCTACATAAATCCTCACCTGTGGATGTCAGAAGCACCCAAATTAAACAAATTATTTGCTTCAATGAGGCTAAAGGATCAAGCCTTCCTGGAGCTGTAGATTTGGCAACTGGTGACAAATGGAAGTCAAAACAATTTTTGAAAATTATCTGAACCTACCTTGAACGGGTTTTTTGGTGTTTATTTTTGCTACTCAGATGGAAATTAAACTGAAAGATTTGCTATAATGTAAAATTCCTAAATTATAGGTTTTCAGCATCAGTCACAAGCTGCCTGGCACATGCATGCTATGGATAATTATTTTTGAACTAAAAATACATTTATGTTTAGATTATCTGATCCTGTTAAAAAATAATAAGGGGAGGATTAATTAAGAAACTCATGATATTCCAGAAAAAAAATCCCCTTGTTATTAACATACTTTAAAAATCCTTTCTTGTTGTCTGACTCAACCAGTTTCAACTTGAGTTGAGGTTCGGTCTCTCATGCCATCAGGACCTGGGTCTTTTCTTTCTCCTGGTGCCAAATCCAGCAGCTGCCTTCTGTCCCTCCCCTCACCTTGCATGGTTGGCTGCAGAAGGGGTCACGGAGCAGACCCGTGTGAGAGAAGGGTGAGGGGCCCTGGGGAGCACAGAGATGCGCTGCCCTTTCTGTGGGCTTCACTGGCAGCAGAGAGGAGCTGTGCAGGGGCAAGTCCTGCAGAAAGCATGCAGTGGGGAGTGGTGGTGGGGAAGAGTGCTGGGGAACTGATGGTGTCCATCTGCCACTGAGGAGTCCTTTCCAAGTGGAGGAGAAGAAATGTCAGTGCAAAGGCTGGATCTGTAGAAGTAGGAAGAAAGCCTGTGCTTGATGGCAGCAGCACATCCAACTTTCTTGGCTTGCATCCCACAGCACTTGAATGGGGGAAAGAAGGCCCAGCAAGACCAGATAACCTGACTCAGTGGCACTCAGATCAGCACAGAGGCCCTTCACGTCCAAAGGGACAGGTCCCAGGGCACTTGAATCAGGTGAAACGGCCCCTGCAAGAGTACAGGGCCAAGTGCCATGGCACCTGGCTCAAGGGAAAGGGCCCTGCAAAAGCAGAGGGCCAAGACCTGGGGCACTGCGGGGAAAGAGCCGCACTCCGAGAGCACAGGTCCAGCCCCATGATAGTCACAGTAGGCAACAAGGCTCTGCAACACCAGAGGGAGAAAGTCTCATGGTGCTCTGCTACAATGAGAGGAAATGGTGGGCATAGCAGCAGGAAAAGGGGGAGAAAGCAGCACAAGTTGGGACAGCAATGCCACCTGTTAGTAACACTGAGATCTTTTCTGCAGCTTTCAGGCCTTTATTTTCTTTTGCTGCCTAATAATTAGACTTAGGGGGCCAGAACATGCCTCAGCTGCTGGCCCAGCCCTGATTTCAGGAGTGCCTGGGGTGTTCTTCTAGTGTTGCTGTCAGGGTGGCCTCTTCTTCTCTTCTTGGCTGGAGAAGAGGCCTCCAGGCTGCCAGGCCTCCTCCTCAGGGCTTGCTGTGTCTCTCCAGGGGAGCATCCACTGCCCTGGCTGGAAGCAGATGGATGCATTGTGGCCTCCTCAAACTCCTCCTGGGGCTTTTCTTGCTCCCCAGGGATAGGAACAGGGGTAGAGGGAGGGCTGTCGGGACCTCCACGAAGGGCAGCAGCTGAGGTGCTGGGGAGGTCATCCACATTGGTTCCTTCAGGCCTGATGGAAGGGGCCAGGCCAGGCCAGGCCATCCCCCACCACAGGGCTGCCCTCCTGCCTGCCAGTAGCATGGCTGTCCTCCAGGCCCAGCAGACAGGGAGCTTCCCTGCTGCACTGTTGGAAGGCAATGTCAATGAGCTGGTGCACAAATGTTCCTATGAAGTTTCTGAGGGAGGCCCCCAGCAGCTGGATCAGTAGATCTTCATCCAGCCCAAAGAGAACCAGGAGGGACATGACCAGGCCCTCCATTATGGCTGCTCATGAGCACCAGTTCCCAAAGATCAGTCCCAGCTCATGACACACCCAGGTCAGAAGGAGATGGAGGAGAGCTGAGTGGTCCCAGAAAAGGGATGCCCAGGTGCTGGGCTGAAGGCTGCCCGGAGGAGCTCTGGGCACCAGCCCCACAGGCAGTGGTTGTGTTGCTGCAGGGCGATGGAAGCTGTGGGCAGCTGGATCTCCTTCTGTCTGGCAGCTGATGACAGATGATGCCGCCGGTGGTGCGATGACATGCTCCTCAAAATCACTGTCTGCCTGGATGGACTGCACGATGGAAAGGATACTCCTCTTGCAGAGGGGGCACTCGGCCTTGCTCTCTGCCCACCACAAGATGCATGGGTAGCAGAATTGGTGGCAGCATGGCATCACATATCTGGACTCCTACGAGCTGTCCAGGCATATTGGACAGCAGTTGTCCAGCTCCATGGCCATGATCTCCACATGCTGCAGTAGGCTGGGGGGAGCTGGAGATGTTGAGCCGCTCCTTCTCACTGGCGCTGCAACAGCGGCTGTGATGCTAGAAAAGGAAGAGAGCCCATGGTCATTGGCTGGCCCAGGGAGGGATGGAAGAAATGCCCAGGTCCCTGAAGAAGGAAATCCTCCCAGCTTCCCAAGGTGAGGTCTCCCTGCACAGCTCACCTCTGCTGCTGCAAGTGCACCTCCTGGTTAAGCCAGCTGCCTGAACCTGGCAGGGTGGGGGAAATCCTTCAATGGCTCTGGGGTCAGGCACTGAGACCTGCAACAAACAACTCCCCAAGCGGAACACCAGCACCAAGAGCCTCGCTCAACACTCCAAACCTCACAAACTCACTTGGTTGGAGTGAAGGCACGAGCTGGCTGAGTAAGACTCAGCACCCAGGTATAAGCAGCGAGGTATGCACAGTCAAAATCCATCGCTCAGGGAAGTCATAGTCCATCGCTTGGAGATGTGGCAGTTTATCCCTAGGCAGTATCAGAACCCATTGCTTGGGGACATCACAATGAACCATCCTCGCCCATGGTGCTCTCCCTGGCAGCACTGTAGTGTTTGGACTTGTTATATTTCATGCCATTGATGATTGTCCAATGCTCCGGTCTATTCAGATCTGCAAGGCCTCTTGTCCCTCAAGAGAGTCAACAGCACCTCCCAGTTTGGTATCATCAAATTTGTTAGTGGTGTATTCAACTTCTGCATCCAGGTCATTAATAAAAATATTCAACAGAACTGGCCCTAGAATTGAACCCCGAGGACCACTGCTGGTGGCCAGTCACCATCCAGATGTAGCCTCATTCACTGCAACCTCTTGAGCTCACTCAGTGCACCATGAACCGGCTCATCTCACAATTGGACTACTTGTCCAGAAGGATGCTGTGAGGGACAGTATGAAAAGCCTCACTAAAATCCAGAAAAAATACATCCACCGCCTTCTGTTTCTGCACTAGGCTAGTGATCTTATTGTTAAAGATTATCAAATTAGTTAGACAGGGCTTTCTCTTTGTGAACCTGAGCTGACTGTGCCTGATATTTGCACTGTCCTTGAAATGCCTTTCAGTAGCACCCAGTAGGATCATCTCCATCATTTTTCCAGATACTAAGGTTAGACTAACAAGTCTGTAGTTTCCTGGGTTTTCCCTCATGCCCTTCTGGTAAATTGGAATAATGCTGGCTGGCTTCCACCCAGCAGGGACCTCCCCAGCCTCCCAAGACCTTTGGCAGATTGAGAGGGCATACGCTGTAACATCCAGTTACATTTTGGTTGGACTCGATGATCTTAAAGGCCTTTTCCAACCAAAACAATTCTATTATTTATGATCTGCTAGCTCCTTCAGTACTCTGGGATGAATCCCATTGGGCCCCACGGTCTTACAGACATTGAACTGACACAGCTGCTCCCTCACAACGTCAACGAAATGCCTACAACCCCCGAACAACCCCAGCGCCCTGAAAAAGCCCCTCAGAACCTGTCCATACCGGCACAGGTTCCCATCTTACGAGAATGTGCCAAGCACTACTTGGGCCAGGAGAAGCACCGACAAAGCCAGCAGCTTTGCCCGGCAGACGGCTGAAACGGCCTCACGAAGCCCCTTTGTGATTTTTAATTATTTTTTTTTTTCCTGGTACAAACCAACACCTCAGAGAAGCCCTGGCCAGCGCCCAGGCCGGCGCCAGGCGGGACGGCATCCCACAGACCCGTACCCCTCGCCCCGCTGCCTGCCTGGGGAGCTACCCCGGCCCGGCCCGGCC
>NW_010326523.1:9359-12412 GCF_000700745.2 Antrostomus carolinensis | reverse complement strand
GACCGGGCGCTGGGGCCGGCGGTGGGGAGGACAGCTGAGGTGTCCCTGTTCCTCAGCTGAAAGGTCACCCCTTCCCATCTCCGATAAAATTAAAAGTCTTTTTTTGTGTATTCTGGCAGGTCAGCACGGGTCACAACCTGCCGAGAACCCCCCCACCTCCGTGGCTCTGTGGCCTTTGGTATGTTCACCAAAGGTGCCACAGGACAGAGAGCACAAAAATAGGACAGGAAGATGGAAATTGAATGAAAGATCATCGCTTGCATACTCACTCCCTAACAGCAGCTCCTGTGCAGCCTTCAGCTCACCAGAGTTCTGTAGCACCAGAGGTACCCATACAGCGCCACATAACACACACCAGCCTTGGTGCTCGCCACCTGAAGTGTGTCCAGGAGCCTGCCCACCAGCCTGGCACAGCAGGGCAGTATCAGGCTCCCTGTCAAGGATTGAGGTGCCCAAGATCAGTCCTGTGCTGGGAGGCAACCAGAGATGCGGACACTCTTGCCTCAGGTCACCCATGCAGATGGCCAGCAAGAGCACACTTGGTGGGACACAGGCCGCTCGTACAGCCTAAGCCACTTCTGGTGCAGTGCAAGGCGTTGTCACCTTGGATCTCTAGTGGGGGACAGAGCCAGCTCCATCTTCACAGAAGGGTCTTACTGGATTTCAGTTCTGGTTGTACCATAGCAAAAATACAGAAACATTGAAGAAAGTTGTGGAACCATGCAAGACAGAGCTGAAAGAAGCCTTGAGACATCATCATCCTGAGAAGGACAAGAGCAACTTTATCAAGAGGGAAAAGGAAATATTAAAACTTCAATACATATAAACTGGATAAACAAAGTATAATCAAGTTTAAGAGGAAGAAGGTAAGATAATGGTATACAGGTGTTCCAGGTATAAGCACTCTAGGGGAAAAAATCTTAGTAGTGCTGAGCATGGGGATTTAAGAAAGGCAATGGAAAGAAAATATGAAAGATAAATTCTAGGTTGTTAAAGAAGGAGACTTCTGACACAGTGAAATGTTTGAAGGGTATGAGATAATATCCCAAGAGAATGTGTTGCAGGACACGTAACTTTTTGAAAAGCTCAGCTTTTCCATGCAGGAAGAATGGTCAGCTCTTGAGGGATGCCCACTGTGCTGCCTCTGTCTCTAGCGTTTTAGTTCCTCATCTGCAATATGCAGATAGCCATATTGCCTTTCTTTTCTTTTCTGTGTGACCGCCTGACGGCAAGATTTTCACTGAACATTTTTTTGTTTTTTGCAATAATTAACTCTTGGCTGGAGCTGTAGTGTTACTGGGGTATGAGTACCAAGTTCATAAAATGCAGCTTGGACTCCATACAGCAACTTTGCTCATTAGTTTCTCCTCCCCATTTCAAAGGAGGACTAGATTCTGGAAGCAGGCAGTTAGATGTTTATGTCCAATTCTTTGAGAAGTCCAAAACGTCATGTTTTTTCTAATCCTCTTCCTGGACATTACTATTTCCTGTGTAGGAAGGTGTAATTCCACATAGGCTAGTTGTTCAGCTGACTCTCACACTCGAGCACTCGTGCATTGCCATCCGCCTTCCTTGGCTTGTCAGCTCTCGAGAAAGTGGCACCAGACCTGGCAGTGTCAGACCCAGCAACAGCGATGGCATGATGCTGCACCAAGTGATGGCTGGTACCTCCCTACTTGTCAGCATGAGAAACAAAATAGTGCACCATCATTTCTGAGCCCCAAATGTGACTGATTGTGTAACGTGTGCAATCTGTTCTGAACAGGTTTTGAACTCTGCTTATTTAATTTGCATGTACTTATGCACAAGGGCATCCCTGAGTAATTAAAAATATATAGCCTCTCTGTGTTTGCTGTTCTGTCACTGGTGGAGTCTGAGCCAACACAGAAATCACAAGTTAAAAAGCAAATATATTGCCAAAGCTGTCCTCAGTTGAGAAAGCTGATTTAAACAAGGAAGTAAACATAAAAACCATCTTAGTTTTCAGATGTCTTGTTAGTAAGCAGTGGGGAAGAAGGAAATCAATCTTTGCCAAGTGAAGAGAGATAACAGTGACAGAAAAATCATTTTAATTTCCACCTTGTAAGCTGATATTAAATTAAACAGGAATACTAATATGTGTAGCTTTTGGTTTTCTCTTTCTCAATTCCCTTTGAAAATGTGCTGCAGCAAATACACATTTGCGAGGAAGAACACGCACAAAAGATGGGTGAAAAGACCCACAATCACAGGCTAATACAGGCAGCTTTAAATACCCAAATTAAATCTCGTGCTAATGTACTGAACGCTTCTGCGACATAGATGGCACAAGGAGACCGTGCTGTTGCTTGTTAAGTTCACAGGCGCCCTTAGCCAATACAAAATGATCACTGCTCCCTCTGGGCTCTCCAGTCCTCCTGCCAGGGTGTTTATTCAGACCAGCTAGAACCTAATGGAAAAGCAGGGTTGTTTTTATATTCCCAGGCTTGGACAGTTTATGTCACCACGGATTCCACTCATGGAGACAAATCCTGCCAACTCACAGCACATCCCTGGTCTGGGAGGGGATCCAAAGCCATGGAATCCCCAGGAGTGTTTGAGAAGGGAATGACCACTCGTCTGTGGTGGTGGATAACGGCTGTGCCAACAGAGTTGGCTGCTTGGAGGAGTTGTAACTGTTAATCCTTTCTCACCGTAAACCTGAGACCAGCAGCAACACAAACCCAACATATTACCCTCTTGCGCTGAAGACAGAGGCAGATCGGGCAGAAGACTGATGAGTTCAGGCTGAAATCAATAACAGTTTAAAATTCCTTTGCCAGTTAAAACATCCAGCCACCCTAATCCATTTCTTTTTTTAGGGCAGTTGTTTTTGCCTGTAGCTTTGGGGGTGTCAGTGAACGGCTTGTGATTTACACTGGTGTTAGCTGGAGGCAATTCTTGTCCAGAAAGTCAAACACAGACTGATCATTTCTAAACATGATCTTTCATTGCATGTCCAGTTTTCAATGGTTTCACTGGAATTTTAGATGCAAAAATGTCAGGAGGTATATTCTGTTTTATTAGAATGATTT
>NW_010326523.1:2747-9313 GCF_000700745.2 Antrostomus carolinensis | reverse complement strand
TCTAAGATGCCCGGTGAATGCACATGGCCAACTGTTCCTGGAATGTGTCTGCACTAAAGAGGCCCGCACATGTTAGAAATACCAAAGGCAACTGTCAACAAGCGAGCTTGAGTATGGCAATTTGTCTGGCATTGTTGCAGAATGCATGTTAATTTAGCCCAACTCTCAGTCTGTTGTCTTAAAAATAGATATATTCAGTATTTTTTGCTGTGGAAGTTTTATCACCAACTTCAACAAAAACAGATTTTTTTAGCTGATTATAAGAAACTACAGTGAAATTCGTGAAAATTGCAGTCTAATCTAATAAAAGTGTACTTGACTATGAACAGAGTCATAGGAAAATACCTTGTTTAAGGGACTGATGATGTGTTTCAGAGTCTTCTACCTCTAGAGCATCTTTCACATTATTTTCAAGCCAGAAGTGACCACGTGTTGATGTAACATCTGCCTGGCAGCGGACTTAGTAGCTTTAGTGATTTTCTGAGCAGATGTATGTCTATATCATAAAAACACTTATGCAAGTGGCACTAATTAGATTGGACAAATCCATAGATTACATGTCAGGCCTCAAATACTGCTTTTTAGGCCAAAATGTGCTGCTGCCGAGACAGTATCTCTTCTGTGAATTAGAAGAGAGTTATCAGTCATCTCATGTTTCACGATGACGAGCACAGCATAAAAGCCTGGGCAGATGTGAACACATGGCATGGAGAGCAATCAAACAAAGAAAACAAATCTCCCTCTCAAAAAAGGGAGCCAGAAAACAGGGTCTGAGTTATCAATGATGTTAATTAATGGACTTCCCTGTAATCAGCTATTTGCTTGACCCAAAGTCGTGAGAAAACTCAAAATATAAAAGTTCATAATACACCTGTGTTATTCATAAGATGCAGCTTAATGTAAGGAGGTGTAAAACTTTACGGTTTGGAAAGATTCACAGCAAGGAAAGGTATGGAGTAACAGCCATCTATAGGGGAAAAAAAAAGAAAGGCTTATTGGCCACAGTAAGGAACAGATAAAATGGGTCCTTGGCACAACACAGCTTTGAAAAAAAGGTGTTCTTTACGGAACACTCAAGAGTAGAAATGCAGGAAGGAGACAGGAGTTACATGTTGTCAGGCTGCATCACGTCAGTAATACCCTCCTGGGGTACTGGAGTTCCTCTTTCCAGGTTAGTGTTTGTGAAAAAAAAAAAAAAAAAAGGCCAAAAAAACCAACTAAAACAACTCAAGGCTGTAAGAATGGATATTTATCAAATCAAAGCCTCAAATCAGGACAGAAAACCAGGTAGCTCTACTTTCCCAGACTCTCTGGAAGCTGTGGACACAAGCCCTCCTACCTTTCCATGGGAGATGACAAGAGGATGGCCAATTCTGTTTGCCTTTGGGTTTATTTAGAGGCCCCCCAGGCATCTTGCAGGGCATCTGGCTTGTGGCACAGGCAATTACATTTGGGGTGGTGTTTGTGCTATACCTTCATACACTGACTGCCGGGGCTGCCCTTGCATTGCTCCTGCTCCAGTCCTGACACCTCATCCCAGAAAAAGAGGGAAGATGGTTCGTGTGGCGGTGCAGGAACTAGCGTGACCTGGCCACAGGGACCACGCTCACTCTTTTTGCCAGACTGAATTCCATCCTGTGCCTACCTAAGGCTGTGGCTGGTGCCAGCTGTATTTATATTCTTGATGTCATTGTCTGCCGGAGCGGCTCATGGCATTACTGACAGACCAAAAGAGCAAGTGATATGGCCCTGTGGTACGCAGTGGGGCTGAGACTTAGGAAAGTTCAGTCCACTCCTGCCTGTATCACTGATTTGATGTCCAAGTTTGGGTGAATTATTTAATTCTACTGTCCAGGAGGAGTAGAAAATGGATACGGTTGCATTGCTGTATTGTTATGATTGTAACTTTGCTAAATACTGCATGTTCTCAGCCCTTTTCAGATTTCAGCCACCTGTTATTGGAGCTCAGGGAGGAGGAACATGTGGTTTGACAGATATGCTTCCCTGATGAGAAAAGTCAAGCTGTTTAGAGAATGAAGGTACTCTTCAAATTGCCACTTGTGCAAACCCCAGCTGCAATTTTGTTCTTCAATTTTATCTATAGGAATTTGAAAACATGGAATAAACTCAGCAAGCGAGTTAAGGAAAAGGAGGGGCTGTCCATCAACACTTTTGATACTTGTCTTTCGGATCAGAGGACAGAGGAGAGCTTACATTAGGCACATGTCCATCCAAAGAGGTAGTTACTATGGCTCAGCTATGTTTCCATCAGATTTTAAAAGACAATTATTTTCATGTCTTCTCCTTCCTACCTGGTACAATGGTGGAAAAGTCTATAAATAAAGATTTTTCTGTTTGATTTTTTTCATATATACTAACCAGTCTTTCATCCTTTAGTGCAGGAAGAGAGAACTAAGTCACTTTACCCTTCCCTTCCCAACTTAACTTACCCTACACGCTTCAACATGAGCATTCTGCTTGGGTTATGGATTTTTTGCTTGCACTGAAGTATAAACTCTCCTTTTATACCACACATTTGGAATGAAAAATCTCTACTGGCGACCAAAACCAGAGGTGAGCTATTTGCAAAACATCTAGGAATTGCCTGACATCGGACCAAGGAGTTCAGTGGAGAAGCTGGGAGGGAAGCTTTCTTTTCTTGTGGGCTCCTTTAGAGAACCATTTCTGAGTTAAAGATTTGGATATTGAGCATCAAAACAGACTCCATTCAACTTAAAATCATTTTCTCTACCCAGCAGCCACATTACAGGACTTCAGGACTAATAGCCCCACTCACCCGTACCACTAGATAAACAGTTCTGCTGTGATGGAGATTGGCTCCAACAATCAAGCTGTCATTTAAACAGCAGAGAGATGTCCTGAAAAAAAAATGATAGCTCATGCACAATATGAAAGAGATCAATATGACCAATAGAAGGCTCTATTGTGGATCTATTTAAAAGATGAAGAGAGATGTATTCTGCAGGGAGTGAACTAGTTTTGCCTTCCATCTATCTCTTTGCTAACAGTAAAGAGAGGTTAGACATAGTCACTATTAAACACTCTTACCCTTTAATTGCACTCATATTTTCTTCTACAGTATTCTTTTTTTGCAAGAGTCACATGTTTAGGTCTGACTTGCTCCTCTGTTTCTGTGCAATAAAAAGTCAAACTGGCCAGCGAAGAGAAATCAATCCCCAGCTCTCTCAAGGAGCGGATAAGTACCTCTGGTTTTGCTGGGTGCTGGCAATACCTCGTACTTTCTGCTCCGTGTAGCAGAGGGGTGTTTGCGCTACCTCATCGGGGCCCCTGTTGTTTTGAGCTTTTTGCTCACAGATAGCAAAAGGCAATCTGTGTTTGAAGTATAGTCGGAGGAAAGCTGAAACATGTGTGCAACAAATAAGGCATTGGGGAAAGTAGGTCAGGGCTGGTCACGACAGAACCGCTTGTTTAAACAAATGTGCAGGATTACCAGGTTTTGCACAGATCAGTCCTGGGTGAGGCATGTAACTCGGCTGAGAAGCCTTGTTTATCACGGCATCTCACAGTCCCCACAAATCACCTCCATTTAATAGTGGATGCACAGCCGCTGTCAGGATGAGGTCTTGATGCTTAACAGGAGGAAACTGTTACTGAATGTATTCTGCATTTATTCGTAATGAATAAAAGTTTGGTTTTAAGAAGTATAATGAATTCAGCTAATTGAATTTATCCCCACATAATTACTAGCAGAAATTTCCAACATCCTATGACTTGTTGTGAGACTGGGATAAATTTTTTTTTTAATGATATCTAGAAGCCTTGCACATTCAAGTTTGACCCAAGTATAGCACTTGGAATGCATGATCTGTCTTTAAGGATTTTGTTATTATTCCTCTTCATTGCTATAGGCTGCACTGTGCTGCAGTAGGGGTGTGTTTTCTGAAAAAGATATTCAAGAAGAAACCATATTGGGATACACAGTACAAGCACTGAGCACTTTTCCAAAAGGACAGGCAGAGAAGTCAGGAGAAGTGTATTTATGTTCTCTTCAAAGCACCATGTCCGAATCAGGTGAATGAAAGAAAAAAGAGTGGTGCAGCAGGATCAGCAACAGATTGGGATTTTGGCTGTGTGAATGCTATTATTTTTCTTATCAAGATCACACTGTTTTCCTTCTGAGCCCTGAGCACTTGCACTGGCTGTCTTCTCAGGCTCTCCCTTTCCAAGAGGCAGCTCAGCCCTTGGTGCATGGGTCAGATGGAAGCTGAGGAGATGTAGAGAGAAAGTTGAGCTGCAGCTGCCTGAGAAGCAGCATCCTGCCATTCCTCTCCAGCATTTCATGAAACAAGCACGTTTTGCTGCACAGCAGAGCTTGTCACCCACATTTTGACAAAGCTAGTCACAATAGCTTGGCTCTTTTAATTGAACTTTATGGAAATCTCAGTAGTTAAGATTGATTTTCTGTCTTTTAACTACACTGTACTTTAGCAACATACTGAATCATGGATAAGAGAACATTCTCGCTCATTCAGGGGCATGGACACAGGGAA
The DNA here is from genome assembly GCF_000700745.2 of Antrostomus carolinensis. NCBI lineage: Eukaryota > Metazoa > Chordata > Aves > Caprimulgiformes > Caprimulgidae > Antrostomus > Antrostomus carolinensis. The sequence continues at coordinate 4,781 of NW_010326523.1, read as the reverse complement.
GCTGGAAGGGAATTATGGGGGCACATAGTGGGTACCTGAGAATTTTCTGCTGGAAAAAAATTCCAATGAAGAATACTCATCTCCTACAAATAAGTTATTGATGGAGAAATTTCAGATGTGGAGGGAGCTTTTTGTTTTACACTGGGAAAACTGGCATGGTATTTCAGTGATGCCTAGCTAGATGAATCTTACCAGCCATGTTCTCTGCCTACAGGACTTTATCAGACACTCGCCATGTGGCACCAAGTGCTTCAGCTCTCCACCTTGACCCTTCTCTTGCTTGCTTCTCTCGGGTATCTAGGCAAATGGGGTAAGACTGCAATAACCTTAAGTCTCTCTCTTGAAGCTTAAATCAGACCTATGCTCATCTATTTGTGTAATGTCACCTTGAAGTATAGTTCAGTGAACAGAGCTAGGATACACCAGAATCAGGTTCAGCTTCCTGCTCTGCCACAGGCTCCCTAGGCCTAAAAGCAGGAAAATAACAGCTCCCTCCATTAGAGTTAGGGCTCTCAGGATGAGTACAGTAGAGGCAATGAGTAGCCATATATGACAGAGAACGGAGTACATCCACGCTGTAGATATATATTATCATCTGAAAGATGGAACAGACTCTCAGAGGAGAAGTTGAAAACTGCGTATGCTGTGGTCATTAAGGCCATCCTGAAGGCAGGTGAGGGCAAGTTAAAAGTAAGATGTGCTCCTGAAGCTCTGGCTTTGTATGCCCTCTGCATCTGAAACAGTCTGTGGAAGCTACAGCTACAGCCACTGGAACCAGTGTTTGTTGTCCAGTATGACCAGAACAATCTTGGTCCATAGTGTCAGTGTCAAGACAGAAAGGTCAGATTTTGACCTGTGACACCTTTCGTCTGTCAGTGTCAGGTTTGGGACAGTTCCCTTGGGAAAAATTAAAAGCTTGAAAGATCATCCCGATCACAAAACATTCCTCTGGGGAAATGTGCAGAGCAGAAGAATATGGATGTGAGGGAGAGACTTTCAGTGTTGGGGACAGACATTCTTCTTGGATTGCAGCAGTCCGTACTACTAAGAGGAGTTTTATTTTTATGTTGGTGAAGCAAATCTAGAGTGGTGTGTAAAACTAAAACCCATCAAATTGTGATGCCAACTGATTTCAGCACAAAGTCGCTAGTTCCCACGTCTCGCAGCCACTGCATATTATTTATTTTAGCACAAGGTGCTAAATGGCATTGGCTTTGGGCTCAAAAGAGTATGGGTTTTAAAAAGTCTGAAAATGAAACAGACTTTCAGACTATTCCAAGTGTCTGGAAAAGGTGTTGTTGCAAAACCTGAAACTAGACAGGTGATACTCAAACATAAAATAAAAACCACCTTCCAGCATCATACCTCAATGGTAATGAAATTATTGTATTTTTGTATCAGAGATAAATCTAGGAGATAGGCTAAGCTGTACTGAAATGGTCAATTACAAAAATGTCATGTTTGCCTTCATAAAAGATAAAACTAGCAGCCTTTAATCACAGTTGAACTGGTTAAATTAGGTCAATCATGTCTCTCAGATAAGGTGTAGAGTCTAACAGGAACCAGTTCAAACTCTTTCCTTCCATATATATCTGGGAAATCTTTGCTAATTTATGTTAATTCTGATAATTGTCTATATAACATTGTTTTCCTCTTTCCCATTTGCCAACTACAGACATTTATTTGGCAAGAATATTAATATTGCTGAGTTGCTGCACATAAGGAACAATTGGTGGAAGAGCCAATAGCCTTGAAAATATACACCCATCATTCTGTCCTTTTCTTGTACAGTACTTTACACAGGGTTATCTTCATCCTTCCCCTAGTCTAGGAATTGGGAATTCCCCAGTACTTGGTAAGAATGTGTAAGTTAAGTACAAAATCGAAACAAGAATAGAAAATGGAATCAGAAAGCAGCTGTGTTGGGTTTGGGGAGGGGTGGGAGCGCTCTTTTTGGTAGTGGGGGAAGAGGCTACATTGACAGCCCCTGTGAGAAGCTTCGTGAAGCTCCCCTGGCTCCAAGGCAGACCCGCC
>NW_010326523.1:0-2678 GCF_000700745.2 Antrostomus carolinensis | reverse complement strand
CATATTTATGAGGGAAAAAACCATTTGGAAAAAAAAAAAAAAAAAAAAAAAAAAAGGAGGAGAGAACCATCAGGAGAGACCATTGACCTGAACAAAAGAGGACCATCAGCCTAAACAAAAAAAGGGCATCATTGCCATGAAGAAGAGACACACAGATCAGCACAGAGAAGACAGGTAAATGAGGTCCCCTGCAGCCCATGGAGATTCAATGGTGGAGCAGATACCCACGTGTAGGCCATGGAGGACTACATGCTGGAGCAGAAAGCTGTGCCCAAGGGCAGGTGTGACTGAGTACAGAGATCCTAGAATGCTCAACACCAGAGCAGGGGGACAAGGCACGCTGGACTGGAGACCCGTCTGCAGCCCATGGACATCCCCATGCTGGAGCCGGGAGCTGTGCCTGAAGAGGTCTGTGACTCCATGGGAAGATTGCTTTGGAACACTTTGTTCCTGGACTCTTGCGGTCCATGGGAGGGATCTCATGCTGGAAAGAGCAGCATAGGTGAACTGACTGCAACCCTAATTCCCTGCCTCCTGTGCTGATTAGAGGAGAAGGTAAAGAAATTGGGAGCAAAGTAATTTTGAGCCCAGGAAGAAGGGAGGGGTGGGGGGTAGGTGTTTTAAGATTGTTAAGGTTGTTTGATTTTAAGGTTGTTAGGGCTCACTATCCTACTCTGATTGATTGGTAATAAATTAAATTGATTTTTCTGCCCCAAGTTGAGTCTGTTTTGCCTGTGACCATAATTGGTGAGTGAGCCCTCGCTGTCCTCATTTCAATCCATGACCCCTTTGTTGAGTTTTATTCCTCATCCCACCAGGTGGGGCAGAGTGAGTGCAGGACCACATGGTCTTAGGTGTGGGTGAAACCACCACAACAGCGGAAAATCAGGTTGCACACATTTTGCCCTTTCCATTTGCATTACGTCTTTGTGTCTGCATGGCCAATTTTTCAGCTGAATCCTGTGCCATTAATGTACGGGGACTTTTATCATTAATGGAAGCGAGGTCAAGCACTTGCTTGAATTTTCTTATTTTTATGTATTGCTCTTAAATTCTTTATCTGCTCTGCTTCTTTATTTCCATAACTATTTCTCTGTCAGTCTGGTTATTTATGTTGTCTCCAGTGATGTAGCATTCAGCTGCCTCCAAACTTTGCAGCTTGATCTCGGTAATGTGTTACGCAAATGAAAACCTAGTTGTATGGGCAGGTTGCTGAGTAATAGTAGTTTTGAAAGCATGTAATAAGCTTTCTGGTTGGATACAAATGAGTTCTATCAAGAGGAGAGAGCTCTCGGCAGGGAAAAATAGCTGCATAGTACAGTACTAATAATTCCTAAGGGAGCCTGCTGTGTTGGGTTTTTTTCATTCATTTCTTCTTGTCTGAGAGCTCCACCTAATGGGACCGAAAGAAAGGCATCAGCTTTTCAGATTTTCCCCTAAAATCCCTATTTTTATTTTTGTGCTGGTGTTTGTGTGTCTTCAGGAGGGAGGGTGTGGGAAGAGGTGCATCCTTTGGCTTTTGGAGTAAAGGACAATCAATGAATAGGAATTCTCTATTACATTGTCTTCTATTTTAATGATGTGGAGTTTGAACATACTGCAATTTCTATAAAAGCAAATTTAATATAGATAAACTAAATGTCTCCCAATTTTTGCACTTGATTTGTTTATCTGCAGGATCTATAATCTTGCCTGTGCATACCACTACTGCATTATCACTGCAGCATTTTTCATAGGTGCAAAATACAGCTTGCAAGAGCAGAGTCCAAAGCTGCAGAGAGAATAAATTAGACTGTAGGACTACTCTTATTCACACGAACTAATGGGATAATGGTATTATTACAGCTCTGAGGGCATCGGTGACAAAGCATTCCCAAAGGTGAAACTTCCACAGTCAGTATTGCCACCTGCAAACACTTGTAAATAATGAATGAGCATCTCTTCCCCCTGCCCCTGCCACAGTGATGTATTATCATAAAAATCATGAGCTTGCGTTTTATATTAAATTTATTCCAGATTTTCAAATTTTTATTGGTGGATGAGAAGCTCGACATGAGCCGGCAATGTGTGCTTGCAGCCCAGAAGACCAATAACCGTATCCTGGGCTGCATCAAGAGAAGCGTGGCCAGCAGGTCGAGGGAGGTGATTCTGCCCCTCTACTCCGCTCTTGTAAGGCCCCACCTGGAGTACTGTGCCCAGTTCTGGAGCCCCCAACACAAGAAAGACACGGAGCTGTTAGAACGAGTCCAGAGGAGGCCACGAGGATGATCCGAGGGCTGGAGCACCTCTCCTATGAGGACAGGCTGAGAGAGTTGGGGCTGTTCAGCCTGGAGAAGAGAAGGCTCCGGGGAGATCTTATAGCGACCTTCCAATACCTGAAGGGGCCCACAAGAAAGCTGGGGAGGGACTTTTTTCAAGGGCAGGTAGTGACAAAACAAGGGGAAATGGCTTTAAACTGGAAGAGGGGAGGTTTAGATTAGATATTAGGAAGAAATTCTTTCCTGTGAGGGTGGTCAGATACTGGAACAGTGTGATAGTTTCCCTGGGCTAGCCCTTGGCTAGCATCCAACACAGCTGTTCACCCACTTCCCCCTCACCCCCAGGAGACAGGGGAGGGGACTGGGGGCAACGATTAGGAGGCTTGTAAGTTGAGATAAAACCAATTTAATAATAGAAAT
>NW_010326522.1:0-3960 GCF_000700745.2 Antrostomus carolinensis | reverse complement strand
CTTCCTCAACCAAGGGGCAGTCTTCCTCCCTACAAACACTCTCTCTTCCCTCTAGAATCTGAGGTTCTTGAGGGGCACTTTCAGCCCCTCAATAAAGACTTGCCCTGGTTTTGCCAGGGTAGAGTTAATTTTTCTTCTCAGTAGTTAGAAGAGCCATGTTTTGTTTTCAGGTCAGACTTGCTATGGGAAGATCACTGATAAAAGTACTAATATTATTAGTTGCTGCTGGAGCTCAAGGCCATCATATTTGGCTGTTCACAGCTGCATTAGGACTGAGAGGGAGAAGCGCAGTGAATAGCAAAGCCCAAAATTGGCATTTGGACGTGCCAGTGAAATATTCCATATCATATCCCATCATGTTTAGTATATTATCCAGGGCTGACTGGAAAGCAGGGGTGGGGAGGGGCAGTGCATTCGCATGGGTTTTTGCTCTCAGGTTCTCACTTTTCCGGGATCACAGTTTTGGTTTGGGATTGTTACTCCTCCGGGATCATTATCCGGGAACGGGCCGGGCTTATCAGTGGGTGGTGAGCCATTGCACTGGATTATCACTGATTTGCATATCTTATTACTGTTATCATTATCACTACTATTTTAATATTAGTTGTTTAGTTTTGGGGTTTTTTTTAAGTTTTCTTTTATTTCTATTATTAAACTGTTTTTCTCTCAATCTACAAGCCTAATCCTTGCCCCCAATCCTCTCCCCTATCCCCTGGGGGTGGGAGGGAAGTAGGTGAACGGCTGTGTTGGCTGCTAGCCAAGGGCTAGCCCAGTGAAAATACCACAAGACGTGACAAGGAAGGCATTCAGTATCTCTGCCTTCTCAGTGTCTCCTGAAACCAGGGCACCTGCCTCATTCAACAATGGGCCCACATTTTCCCTAATCTTCCTTTTGTTATTGATGTACTTGAAAAAAACCTTTTTTCTTGTCTTTAACCTCCTTTGCCAGATTCAGCTCCAAGTGGGCCTTAGCCGTACTAGTTGCATCCTTGCAGGCCCTGACCACCTTCCTGTGTTCCTCCCAAGTAGCTAGACCTTTTTTTAACATTTCATAGACTTTCCTCTTCCCTTTGAGATTTTCTGTGGGCTCCTTTTTCATCCATGCGGGTTTCCTGCCACTTCTGCCACTCTTGCCTGATTTCTTTCTCTTTGGGATGCACTGGTCCTGGGCTTGGAGGAAGTGGTACTTGAACATTAACCAACTCTCTTGGGCCCCCTCACCTTTCAACACTCTAGTCCATGGGATACCCCCAATTGGATCCTTGAAGAGGTTGAAGTTGGCTCTCCTAAAAGTCCAGGGTTGCAATCCTACTTATTGGCTTGCATCTTCACATGAGATACTGAACTCCACCATCTCATGGTCACTGCAACCCAGGCTGCCTCCAACCTTCACATCCCCAACCAGCCCTTCCTTGTTAGGAAGAAAAAGGTCCAGAATCACATCTCTCCTTGTTGGCTCTTCCACCACCTGTGTCAGGAAGTTTATCCTCTACACATTGTAGGAACCTTTCGGACTGCGTGTGCCTGGCCATGTTGCTTTTCCAACAAATATCAGGGTGATTGAAGTCTCCCATGAGGACCAAGGCCTCAGTTGCCTGTAGAAGGCCTCATCAACCTCCTCATCAGAATCAGGTGGCGTATAGTAAACACCCATAACAATGCCACCTATGTTAGACCACCCCTTAATTTTCACCCATAAGCTCTCCACTCTTTCATAATCCATCTCTAGGTGGAGCTGGATACATTCTAGTTGTTCTTTCACATAAAGGGCAACCCCACCACCCTGTCTTCCCAGCCTGTCTTTCCTAAACAGGACATACCCATCCATGACAGTGTTCCAATCATATAAGCCGTCCCACCATGTCTCCATGATCGCATGGAGATCATGGTGCTGCAACAGCACGCAGGTTTCTAGTTCTTCCTGTTTATTCCCCATGCTGTGAGCACTGCTATACAAACACTTAAGAGAGGAGAAGGAAGTAGAACATCCAGGTATCCCCAAGGAGTTGTAAGAGGACCTCTTGTAGTTGTGCACACCCTTGAGGTGACTGACCCTCTGGTTCCAGGCATGGGAGGCAGCTAAGGCAGACCTGTCACTCTGACAGTTGGCCTGTCCCATTCCCCAGTCTACTGCAATGGCTTCAGCATTGCTACTTTGGACCCCAAACCCCAAGCCATTCAGTTTAACGCCCGCTTTACTAGGTTAGCCAGCTTGCTGCCAAAGATTGCCCTGCCTCTTCTAGACAGGCGGATCCCATCCCTCCCTAATAGATTATAATCTGTATACAAAATCCCATTATCATAAAGACCAAAACCCTTGTGCCGACACCAGCCACATAGCCAGGATTTTGTGTGCATTATGCATTTATTTCTGGTCTTCCACTTTCCTCCAACAGGCAGAATAGAAGAGAAGATAACTTGGGCATCGATTTTTTTCACTTGCCTACCCAGGGCTTTATAATCTTCCTTGATTCTTCCCATGTTGTGCCTTGTAGCATCACTGGTGCCCATGTGAAAGACCAACAGCAGATAATGTTCTGGGGTTTTGACTCGTTGTGGCACCCTCAAAGCAACGTCCCGGATCACAGCTCCAGGAAGGCAGCAGACCTCTCAAGACTCCCCGTCAGGCAGGCAGAGGGGATCCTCTGTGCCCTTTAACAGGGAGTCCCCCACTACAAGCACCCGGTATTTCTTTTTCCGATATCCACTGCAGACTGCCAGTGCAGTTACTTCTTGCAGGTATTGTTCTTGCATGTTGAGGGGTTCAATAGGTGTGAGAGCTTCAAACCTGTTTTTAGTGGTGATGATGGTGGGTGGGGGCTGAAGAGGAGCCCTGCTTTTCCGGGTCAGCAAAGACCAAGATGCCCCCATCCCAGTATCGTCCCCTAGTGGGACATGATTCTCAAATAATCGATCTCTTTCTCCACACCTCTAATACAGCACAGTCTTTCCACTGCTTCTTGCAGCTCAGCCACCTGACGTAAGAGATCATTCACGTGTGCACATCCAGTGCAGGAATTTACCTTATCATTGGGTGAAGGTTCAGGGCACTCAGTTGAGACAGCTACCTGAACCAAGGTCTCCTTTCTTATCAGATCTGTCTGGGTGCATGCATCAGACATCTCTGGGGGTTTTGCTGGAGAGGGACAGGCTTTGGTTCTCAGACAAGTGCTCACAACCATACTGTCAGCAGTCACAAGTACTTCCCCTAGTAGCAGACCCGCAAGTTAGCTAGCTTCTGTGATAGAATTCTGCTTCTAGCAGTGCTACAGTGACCTGCCCTTTACCTTTCCCTGCTTGCCTCTCCTGCTCACCCTGCCTGTGCAAACTGCCGTGCAAACTGACACGACAGCCCCTTCAGACTCACCACGTCAAACGGTCACCCACGCTTCCTGGGGGCCGTTTAAATCACCCACGGTTGGCCCTGGCACCGCCCCCACCACGTCAGCCCTGCTGACGAGATTGGCTGCTCCTGACGGGACTTGGCATCATGTCTGTCACGTCCGCAGCCTCCCCTCCCTCTGGGACCTCCCTCTCCTCCTCAACATGTGGTCAGCCTCAGAAGTCACCATTGCGCAGCTGTGCTCCTCGTCAACATCTAGTGCTACACTAGACGTCTAGTTACCTACCATCTAGTATTACTTCTAGCTGTAACAGAATCTCTACAAAAGGAATTTTGAAAAAAAAATTTCCCCTGTCTTCACCCACTCCAAACTGGAGATCAATTATTAATAGGATTGATAAGCAGAACATTTCTGCAGCAAACTGTAAAACAGCCTGCTAGAAATATATCTGTCCTTGTTTTTAGCTAAACAGAGCTAGGTCTCTTTTTAGTAGCTGCAATAGTGCTGCGTTTTGCTTTCAGCATGGGATTTGTTATGAGAGAAAGGTTGGTAATATACCAGTGTTTTTGTTTTTGTTGCTGGAAATGAAGAACTTCATGTTTTGTTAGTCTACAAG
>NW_010326521.1:0-18588 GCF_000700745.2 Antrostomus carolinensis | reverse complement strand
CTCCGGGGCTGGGCAGGTCTTGTTTCTTATGACGGGGCCCAAGCTGAGACTGCAGCATCCAAAAATCCAGGCCTAAAAGGACTCATTGTGGCACCCCATGAGTCAACCAAAAAAATACTGTCTGGAGCAGTGAGAACCCCATGTTGCAGAGAACCCCTGTCGACTAAGAACCTTGTGAAATTAAATGAAAATTCCTCTCCTTTTTTTGTCTTGCTGGGTGATACAAGGATTCGGAATGAGGATGTTTATAAGAAGCCTTGTTCTGTAAACCAGGGACTAGCAGACCCTTATGTTGTGCTGGTATTTACAGCGGATATTTAAGGAGATATTTCAGTAGGAGACCAAGAGGGGCCAGAGACAGGAGGATGCAGTTCAAGGCCCTGTTCCCAGCTTGTCTAGAGGACTGTGACAGACAAGTCCCCTTCTGCAGACCCTTGTGTCCCTCACCTTTCTCCACTGTGTCCCCTCTGTCATTCCTGACGTGCTGGAGCACTGCCTAGCACAGAGAGACGTCCATCGAGGCGCTGCCGTTGCACAGATGACAATAGGAATAGCGCTAACAGATGGCAGGTCTGAGGGGGAGCCGCTGCCACCGATGCAGGCTGGCGGACAAACGCTCCTGCTCTGGCAGCTGCAACAACACTACTGCAAAGGAAACATGAACGATTTTTCCCCCACCGGCAAAGTAAATAGCTCCAGGGAGAACCCAGGGAGAATAATTGTCAGCCTCTTCTAGGTATCATGGGAACAGAGACCATTCAGTAGTCCTGGAGTAAACAACAGCTTCTTATTTTTTAATACATAATAAAACCCCAAGAATCTATGAGCGGGTAGTGTACAATTGCTGAATTAGCTGCTCCAGTGCCCACTCCCTCCTGACTTTTCACTGAAAATCATTGAAGTGAGGCATGCAGGAGTTTTACTGTAACTGAAATGGGCTCAAAACAGAGTGAATCTCTTGTCACAGGACATTGCAGATAAGACAAATGCTTCACATTCTTCCTGCTCCCTTCTTTGAAGAAGATGCTGATCATTAGGGCAGTGAAATTCCTTCCAGCTCCAACCCCTCTCTTAGGAATCTGACAGGTCTCTCTTTCTGTCTTCGATGCATTTTTTTTTTCTTTTAGCCATGGTTAAAATATGCTGAGGCTTTATAATATGTACCCCAGGGCTGACAGTGTGCCCCCAGAAACTTTTGGTAGCAGCAAGCAGGGTTGATACTGCCTTTTATAACAACATAAATAGGTTATCTCCACTGATATCCAAAGAGCCAGACCAATACAGAAGCCCTGTAAACCTCAATGAAGTCAAAACCCTGTAGTGTAGGGTTTTGGTAACCTGCTGGTAGTTCGTAATAATATACCCATGACTGGTGCTGTTTAGTTCAGTGGGACTAGTCCTCGCAGAGGGAGCTGTATCAGACTAGCAGAATAGCTGTACTCAGCTATAGCAAGTCTGTCACACCCAGTCTTTCCAGCAGCAGCTAATTATGGATACAAAGGGAACAATAAAAGAATAAGGTTGACATACCTCCCTGATGTGTTTTCCCAGTTTCCAGTACCATCCCATGCCACTGGCGCAGTACCTGGTGTTTTGGCTCCTGTTATAGGGCATGCTCTTTTTGATGCTGAGGAATTCAGCAGACACTCCTGTCCTCATCCTAGCAGGTATCAGGACTCCTTCTGAGCAGGGGTCTCAAGCTCTGTCATGATCATTTTATGCCACAGCCTCTACTTCATCTATACTTGCATATTAACCTAAGAGGTTTCTCTGAAACACGGGGTTTGTATATGGAGGATGAAGTGAATATATGGCTACTGGCTTTTCCTATCTGCAGCAACTCACTGAGCAACACGCCTCTGGTATAAGAAAAGTTATGAAGACAAAACTGCCATGAGCACACACACTGTAATGAACACAGCTGTTGGTTTTTTTTTTTTTAAAAAAAAAAAAAGAAAAAAAAAAAAGATATTTCTATATCCAGGACTTGGAGAGCAATGACTTTTCATACCCCACAGGCAGAGACCAAGAGAAGTTAATGAAAGGCTTGCTCAGTCCTTATCATCCCTTTTTTAACCTTCTCTTCCTCAGTCCTCGTTCCCCCTTGCCTCCTCCAGTAAACCCTGCTCTCATTTCCCCAGACATGGATGCAGCAGAAATAACACGGGTAGGAAGCAGGTTTCCCTCCACTAGATTACTCACACCCAGGATCACACTCCAAAATGAATTCTCCAGCCAGTATCTCCCATCCAGCCTCAGCAGTGGAAAAAACCCCAGAGGGAGACATGAAGCACCAGTGATCCCTCTAAATCCCTTTTTTCCCCTCAGTCTGATTTGGAGGAGAGCAAAAAATCTGTACATTCCTGTAATGGCAAATAATAACTAGAAAGCCTCTAGCATTTCTCAGAGAAAGACCTCAGTATATTTTGCCAGGAAGGTTGGTTGAACACCGCTGCAGCTTTATAACCCTTCATTTCTGTACACAAGGCCTCAAAACCTTACACTGAGGTCTTAGGAGAGCGCGGTGAGGTGGGGAGCGAGGGGCTCTGTCTTGTGATGTGAGCAGCAGCCAGGCTGGCCAGGATTTTGGCACATCTCCTCCCTGTGATGGGGAGGGTTTGGTTTCCATGGCAGCAGCAGCATGATGTTTGCCCCCCCTTTCTCCGAAGGACTTGTATTTGACAGTTGCACGGGAATTATATTTCACCCCAAGGCTTTTATTTTCCTGCTGCATGGTTTCGTCACGCTCCAGCAGGTCTGCCTTTTTTGGGTAACCAGTTTGAGAAGCGAGGGGGAGGTCCAGGGGATGCTGTGCAAGCATCGCTCTCACCTCCCTCTCCCTCTTAACATTGCTCCACAAAAGACACAGTGTTCTCTGTCCCCAAATGACTCATCTTCACCAAGATCCCCCTTTTCCTCACTTGTCTCCAGCAATCAGCTCATGCATGCCTGGCTTTCCGTAACAGAGCAGAGCTGTGTGCCAGTGCCAGGCGCTCGCACAAAGCCGGAGCAGTGCCCGCAGAGGAGATGTCAGTACAGGAACACCAGGCTATTTACAAAACCCAGCTTTATCCTGCGACAGAGATGCATGCAGCTGTGAAAAGAGACGTACCTGCATGTACTCCCCTTTTGATTTTACCCACAAGAAATGCAGGAAGCCTGTTGTTTCTCTTATTGCAGAGAAGGATTTTTTTGCCAGCATGAAAGAGAGGAAAACATGCTCATAAATAGGGTGGTGTAACTGCAAACCATACCAACTATTCTGGGGACTCATAGGAGGATCTGGAAAGCAAAGCCAATTCATTTTTGCAGCTGACTTGTCTTTAAAACAAGTGCTCCTTTAGTTTTACACATTTGACATCTGTCTGCTTCAGAACCACTGGACTAAACTCTTGTTCTTATTAATGCCATAAAATGTTTTGTCCTTCCGTGCCGAGTCCACGCAGAGAAGAGACCAAATTCTCCCTGATTCTGGCAGGTTTCCCGAGCTACGGGTGCACATGGTATGTTGTACACACATGATGATGCTACCTGTGCTCTGAGAGACCCTAACCCAAGGAGTTCTGCTGGCAGGTGAGTTGGGGGAGCTGGAGTAGTCCCCGGCTTTTAGATCACAGCTGGCGCTGGTCCTACCAACAGCGAGGCTGCCAGGCTGGGCCAAGGCATACGCTTTTGGGTGCAGGTTAACAATGTAGGGAGTAAAGGACACAGAGCCTGGTGCTGTGTGATGCCTTGGACTCTCACAGAGGTCTCAGCCCATCCAGCGGTGGGAAGTGCACGGTTTGGCATCCGCTCATGCTCAAATACTAGTTAAGACTATTCCCACTGCTCCTCCCAGCTTGTTCCGGCACTTTGGGCAAGTTAACTTCTCTTAACCCGGGAGAAAAAGAGTTCAATCATTGGCATAAAGATGTTTTTTCCACCACTCAGAGGTGTTATTTATAGTTACTAATGTTTCTAAGCACCTTAAGGGAAGTGGTTTTAGCATTACTTTTAGTAATACTATTGGACCGATGTGGTGGAAGAGACCCAAAAGCTGCACTCACGAATCAAGACCTCCTTGCAGCAAGCGATGCTGAGATAAATTTGACCACAAGAATCCTATTAATTTCCATATGTTACTGAATTCTCCAGTCGTCTTGGAAGAGCCTTTTGCTGGAGTGCAACATCTGTTCTGGCTCAGAAGGATGGTAGTAAACATCACATCTTAATTAAAACTGTGTGTACAGTTGTGGGAGACATACTGGTACCTCCTAGAAAAAAAGGATCTTAATCGCTTTGTTCCCAGGTGCTGACAAGAAATTCCTGTTACCGTCATTGTCTTGGTGAATGCTGAGTCTTCCCTTTGTCAAAGCCAAAACAGAGTTCAGAGGAAAGGCAGCAAAAGGACTCTGCCCTCTCTTGGCAGAATGTCCCTTGGCTGCAGAAAATAACCATCTTTCACAACCAGCTTGGTAAGAAAGACCCTATAGATGGCATTTCAGAGGTAACAGATGTAGGTCATGTTTAGCATGGTATCTATTAGGTAAAGGGACTTACACTCTACCCTTCTTTTCACTACACTGGAAATATCTCTCTAAAAGTAATGACATTTTTCAACCATACGCAAATCAGGGTGATCCTTCTACGTTAGCTATTACATTCTCAGTCAGGCTCACAAAGTGACTGGGATGCAAGTATTTCTTATTCTCAGCTTCCCTTTCTTGCAGACCTGGTAGCAGGACTAACATAGCAATCATCTCACTCAAATATAAATAAAACACCTTCAAGAACCTGTTTTCAGCATTCAACCTTCACTTGGGCACTGTAAGTTTCCCAAAAAGTAGACTTTCACAAGAACTCTGTTCTAAAACATTTTTGTTTGACAGAGACTGAAACCAAACTGGAAACTCCTCAGAGGATGCACCAGCTCAATCAAATTGTTAAAATACCGGTTTTAGTTGAATTTGTTCAAAAAAAGGACCTTTGTAGAGCCATTCAGGATCTATCGTTATTTAGATAGAGAAAATGAATATTCACACTATGTGAGAATATGAGTTTCACTGAGCATCTGCTGAAGGCTTCCATGGTTCCCATATCCCACCAAGTTCCTCTGAGGCCAAGCAGCCTGTGGGTTCTGTATCCCCATTGCCAAAAAATCTTCTCAGGAGGTAAAATGGTTGCTTCTATCTAAATGCATTTGTCTAGCACATAGGTGCCCATACCTGGGCCAGATGGCTTAGATGCCTTTTGTAGCCAAAGGAAAGAAACAGGGCCTTCTAGATGCAACTTGTCAGACCTAAATAGTTTAGGATTAAAATGAGCAGCACTCAACTTCTCTCTACTGACTATAAAAGAGGTCTTAGTTGACTAAATCAAGTGTAAATGTCAGTATTTCATCTGTCTGAAGTAAGTTAGTAACAGAATGATTTAGGCTAGTCTGGAGATCCAAAGCCCTTTTCAGAGCAGGGCTAACTTCTAAGTTAGATCAGGTTGCTGAGGTCCTTATCCACCTGAGTTTTAAAAAGTCCACAGCTGGAGATTTCGTTGCCTCTCTGGGCAATACTCTCACTGGTAAGGAAAAAAAAATCATTACATGCAGTGAGAATTTCCCTTGATATGACTGAAAACTGCTCTCCTTGTCCTTTTATTGTGCAGAATGAGATCCTTTCACTCATGGTTAGTCTGGCTCCGTCTTTCTCTATAATCCTCCATTAGGGAGTAAATCCCATCCTTGGTTCCCTGGTAATAGGGCAGTGATCAGCTGTTTGTTCTCTGAAAACTCATCAAACCCCAAGATGTCTCAGATTAAGTACTGCATGGCCAAATGCTGAGGTTTCCCAGGAAAGCTTTTTTCTCCATCAGAAAATTTATATCCAACACTAGTGCTGAAGTGAGAAGATTTACGCTAGGCCACTAATTTATTTTCTATTTTGAGTTTGTCCTTCCTCTGATAGCTGAGCTGGATTTACACCTCTTGATATAATCTGATGTAGGTACAAGCATATGTTTTGCTGTTGGAGGCATAGCACAAAGGCTGTCCCACAGTCCAGGATATAACTCTTTCCTTGTAGGTCTTTCAGTCTGTATAAAGCACAACATAACTGAGTACAAAGCAGGTAGAAAGAGCACATAAGTCACAACTGCACAGCTATGTGACTGTGTAATGAATCCTGTGTATGTACTCGTGGGTTTTAAGTTACAGCTTGTTTGAATTAGTTCCATTTATTTTCTTCTTCTTCTTCTATCACTTTTTGATGTGCTTGTTGTTTTAAAGAAAATTAATAAACAAATAAAAATATACAAAGCATCCTATTTTATGCCTGTTTCTGTTAGGTAATTTAGTATGATACTACAGTAAGTCAGCTCTATAAGATAAATATAAAAAAGCTGATGTTCAATATTTTTTTGTTTTCTAATGGGTAGTGTTGACATAAATGCTGACCATAATTAAGAGTTCCTTCTGGAGTCGTGCCTTTGCTGAAGGCAAATGAATGATGGCATAGCCTCACATTCAGGAAGTCGAGAATTACAAAAATGAAGTGGATAGAATTAATCACAAATTCAGAAGCTCTGTGATTTGTGTCCTTGTGAAAGCCTAGGCAGATCATTTCATAGGGCTTTATTTTAAAAAGAAAATAAGAGCTGTATAAATATGTAAATGAGACATCCAAGAATGAGCAAGTGGGAGAAATATTATTGCTATTTGTCTGGCTGGCCCAATATATGTATATATTAACAAAAACAAGCACGGAGTCGTAGATGACTCTTGTGCACATTTTTAAACACAGATGCATAGCTGCAAGTGTGTGCCTATGCATGTAAATAAGTGATAAAAATATGGGTGGAAGCATATGCATTCAAATGAGTTGGCATCTCTATTCAACGAGCAGAGAAATCTGTATGTTCCATGATTTCTCTTTAAATTCCAAAAATCTTTCTTCCTGGACTTGTCTGCGTATTCTTACGGACAAAACAAACTCTTCTGAGATACTGGAGACCATCAACTTCATTGCTGTGTTTCACATTTTCTGCCAACAATTTCATGCTCCCTCTCAAAATATTTCCCATGCAAGACTTTCATATACTGATCTGACCACAATATTCTTCCACAACAGTACTAATGCTTGTTTTCATCCAGGATTAATTTGTTGCATTAAGAAACTATGGTAAACAGTACAGATTAGAGTTTTGCCTGCTGAAGATGTCCCCCTGTAGACTGGTGAAATCATAGGTTTTACAGGCCGAGCTCCCAGAGCACCCTTTAAAATCCAGGTCTAGTTCCATGTGTGGCTTGAACTGTACCATCAGCATCATCAGTCACCACCAGTATCATATAAGTTTATACTAAATATGTTGAAAAAAATTAGAAATTAATATTATATGATGGAGAATTAAGACTACAATGCACATCTTTAAAGAAATAAATAACAACAGAGAGCCTGTAGGAGACTTCTTCATGATCACTTGCTGGAAAAAAAATGAACACTCTAAAAATGTTAAGGAAATGTAACAGATTAATGTCCTAGAGTTTCTGGTAAGAAGATCAGAACCACTGGCAATGCTCAACTGTGATTAAAACATTGGAATAATTACTGTCAGTTCTGCAGGCCAAAATGTGAAAATGAGCATGTACAGGGATACTGAAGGACTAATTTATCTTAACAGATAGGAATAGTGAGGACATTGTAAAACTAAAAAGGAAAAAAACCAAACATCAGAGTACTTTACTCTCAAACAAAGAAGTACATTGAATTAGAAGCTAAATACTGATCTGGACATGCAGGTGATAGGAAACGAAGGAAGCTTCTTTCATTAAATTAACAGTATGAAGCAGTTTCCCAAGTCACTCCAGAGCAGCAGTCCTACAGTATAACTGATTGTTGATATATACAGTATAATGATGACTGTATAAAGCAATCAAAGAGTTACTTTAATCAGAATCTCATCTTGTCTGTGAATCCTCCTGGAAAAACTCTGAGGGCTGAGAAGAGTGTTTAAAAAGGATCTTATCTTACAAGCATCCAAGTTGTCTCCTTCTCCCATAAGTCACTAGCCAAACTCAGGAGGATAGAATCCAGAAGCTGGCTTTTGTCTTTTAATCCACCCTTCATTCTGCAGCTTCCCCTCCTCTTGTACTTTTACAATTCCCTCATGGCCATCAGTCTAATTAGGTCTCCCATGGGAAGTGATGAACTCCAATCTTCAGGCAATGCACCAGAGAACTTCAGAGTACACATCCTATATGGCAGCTGAAAGACCAGAGCCTGGTTGACTTAATTATAAGGCTTTGCAGCCAAGATGAAATGCCAGCCTTTGGTCCATTATAGTTCCATTTTCCCCCATTTAGTAAAACTAATGCCATATTTGCACCAGGTACACAAGGGGTCACACCAAATCTCTGTTTTCTGTAGAAGAAGGTGGTTCTGGGCAAGCTTGGGACCCTTAAGAGACTGTATGATGCTCTCCAAGTTTGATCAGAATACATTTTACCCCCAGTCCTTTTTGGATCAAGTGTACTACTAGTGGTGTCTTCTTCCTGTAAGATCAGGCTCTGTGTGGAGAGAGAAAGGAAATGGCCCTTTGCATCCTGTGGTCTTTGTGCTTTCTGCAAACCCATACAGGAACAAAGCACAGCACTGACCTTCTCCTGTGAGGTCCTTAGGCCACCATTAGGCTTTTGGCTAACAATATTCCATCCTCCTCCTGTTTTTACGGGAGGTGTTGCGCTCTCTATAGACAAAGTGAATTTTCCTCTCCAAATTATCTGGGATTATTCACTTCAATATTTAAACACACTCTCTTTGGTATGTTTTTACTCTTTATATTCTTGTTTTTACAAGCCTTTATTAATTTTTTGTTGGCATTCATTCTCCCATCAAGAGGATTTTGAACTCATGTCCCTAACCACACTTTCCATTCCCAAGCAGCTATACATAGGGAAAGGTGATTCACACTCCTCCAGTCAAAGGACTAATCTACTCAATTACAGCTGATCAGTAAATTTAAAACACAAACAATGACCTCCACAAAACATTTACTTGTGATCCATCCTCAAAGCTGAACATTGTAACTGCTCTCCAACTCAAAACACACCTATGAAAACTGCAATCTGCAAACGGGAGAAAAAATGCTACAGCAATTTCAAATTGTTCCTTCTGCACGCTTCATAAATAAATTAGAATAAAAATGCTGCTTCTCACAGCAGATAAGGCAGGAAGTAGGAAACAGTCCAAAATTTCCTGAGATGGTCTGTAGAAACTGCGTATTTAGACAGAATTCAAGAAAATGGTCAAAGTTGGGTTTGCTTTGTTAACTAAGCCAGAGGATCTGTGAAAACGGTACCTTGGAATGTAATTACTTCATCACTGCAACAACACAAATATCTATTGAAACAAAGGGCCTTATTTATGGCTTGAAATTTTGACTGCTTGAAGAATAAATTTTTTATAGTGTGTTTCTTGCTAGGAAAAAAAAACCAAAACACAACAGTATCCTGACATTCCTGTCCCTTAAAAAACTGTGCACTTCACACAGTGGGCCTTCTAACAGCAGCTGGAGCCAGACTAAAAACATTTAAGGGCATTAGAGTGTCCAAGGGTAGACAGCTGTGACTTTGGAGAGGTATGAGGGTCACAAGCTCTTGCAGCGCAGTTCCCAAACCAACCCTGTGTCCTACAACTCGTTAAAAAGGGCTGTTTTTTCATTGCAGATGCTGTGCTTTTGGGGTGCCCTATGACAGACCCAAATTCAGCTTCAGACACCACCCAAACACATCTTGGGAATAGCCATGGCATTTCTGTTCTTTGGGTGTCTGACAGAAATCTCTCCATCTCCTTCTTCAGCTTTGAGAGCATCTGGTATGTGTCTCATGGCTCTGAAATTTTGGGATGGCACTTTCAGGGCCTGAAATTCTGGCACAACCCTACAGGCCTCCTGGTCTGTAGATCTTATACATCTAGAAGAGGATCCTTTCAGATCCTGATGCTACGTCTGCAGAGTTGGCCATCTTGTGAGCTATGCTAATGGCTTTACTGTCTCTACCAGTGGCATCGAGAATAAAGTAGAATAAAAACACTGTAAATTCACAGATTAGAAGTTAACCCTTAATGATTTCTAATGAGAATTGTGCTAATAACAGGTTATTCAGCTGATCACTCCAAATCTTGAAGGATCTATTAAGTACCAGTTTGTCTGAGCCTTTCCCCAGGAGCTAGGTAGGATCAAGGATACCAGAAAATTCTGCTGTTCTGGAAGAAGTAGTGCTCAAGATGCTCACTAACTCCCCATTGGGCAGACTGGAGCAAAATATACAGTAGATACTATGCAAAAAATCTACTTTTACCTATTCCATGTGTTTCTGGCAGAATCCAAGATAAATGGTTTATTCCTCTTCATGATCTGCCTCTTCTCAGCATTGCAGCCTTGCCCAGTCTTCAGTGGCTTCCATAGAAGTAAGGAGTAGTTTCACCATATTTAGCACCCTTGTCCTCCCTGCCCTCTTAGGACTGACCAGGAGGTCAATCTGCCTTGTGCACTGTGAAATTACTTCTGCCATAGTAATTAGTAGGGCTGAGAGTAGAAATGTTAATGGTAAGTATTCACACAGGAGGGCACTTCTTCCTTTTAGTCAGAATGTTCAGATGGGGCCCCATAGCAGCAGGGAGCCGGGACTTTTAAGCAAGAAGTTTGGGATTTGCTCCATAACAAACAAGAAAAGATTCTTCAAAAATTTTAAACTCTCAGCTCTTGAGCCAAACATACCTCATGTCATTTATTCTCACAGCTAGCTTCAGAGAAATATTATGACAGAAAATCTTCCAAGTCTGCAGAATTGGGCTGTTAGCCAAGCTGAGTGAAATTTCAAAAAGCAGCTTTTCTTCCATATTTTCAGTCCAGAAATACAGCTGCAGTGGTTGAGAGCAGATTTGCCCATTATTGCAATTATTCTGGACCCAGCGAGGTCCCAGAGTACTGCAGACAGATAATAGATACAGTGGTCATTATCTACCTTCCACAAATATCTGTGGTCCTCCCCCTGCTTGCATAGGTTGGAAGCTTGTGAGTGCATGATATGCCTATAGCAGAGTTGAAATTAGGTATGAAGAGAGAGGAGAACTGGGACATGTCCATAAGCATTCAATACTCCAACCTTTCCAGGTTCTGGGGAAAAATCCTGACCACACAAAGCACCCTTGATAGCTGTAGCAACTGTGGCAAATAACTATGCATAGGAAAGTGCTTGGCAGCGCTACTCTCTGGTCGGACAATATGGTAGGAGGTCACGTTTCCGCATGGATAAACCCTTCTTGCACTAAATCTTTAATGAGCAGGTGTAGAAATGTCTTCATCATCATGATGCTGTCTTTTTCTACCTCTTCTATCCAATAGTGTCTCACCATGGATATCTGTTTCAGGCTAGCTGCATCCCAAAGGAGATTTTTGTTCCCTGCTTCTGTTTGTTTATAACAGCCTCCAAGACTGCTGCAGAGCCAAGGCTGTTTTTTCAGTCTCAGATATTGGCTCAGTAGAAAATGGTTCATCATTAGCCTGAGCACTCTTTAACTCACTTGCTAAAAGGAATGCTGCTGTATCCCTCTTTTCTGATATAATTTATTAGAGAGGACAAACAACCTCACCCTTTTCTTTCAGCTTCAGCCCAGTTTCCTGGGGATAAATCAGTATGTACAAAGGCATCCAGTCCTGATGTGAATATAATTCAAGGAATGGATATTCGGTTTCACACATTGTTAAACTTTTTTTCCTCCCTGTAAAAACTGTGAAATTATTTCCGTATTTTAGTTTCCTTGTGTCAGCTTTCCAACATCGGATTTTTAAAAAGTTTTTGCTTAAGTTGAAAATGTTCTCCTACCATAAATCCTGTGTCAGCCTCAAAAACACCAACAATTTTTCACTCTCTGATTTGAGCCTCCTTCATGAAGATTGCTTCTGGAACAATGTGATGGATCATGAGTTATAGCTAGGAAGTCTAAAATAAATCCTAATTGAAGTGCAATTTATTATGACTCTTTTGAAAAAAAGGGAATAGAGGGAGACCAAGGTTATTTAATTAAGGCTGCTTTGAGATTTTTTTGTACTGAGAAGCACAGCTTTGCAAGTCTGCCAGAAAAAAAACAGTGCCTCTACAAAGTTCAAATGTCACTCTCCTTCTAAAACAGTGTGCAAGTGAAAACTGATTATCACCTAATTGACATTAACAGGGCAGAATTTAGAGAATTAAGAGCTGGAAGGATCATCTTAGGAAAGACTAATTGAGCTAAATATTGGATGTAAAACTTAGCTAAACATTTACTGAAGGGAACATAACAATCTACATTCTATGAAGGAAATATTTACTGAAGAAATAAGAGGATTGGTTCCTGTAGATAGATATACATAAATAATAAGATGAGCTCTGTGGAAGACAGGATCTTTTCAGCATGAATTGAGATTTCAATATTTGTTTTAATTTGCAATGGTACTTCTTCAGTTTTAAATGGTTTACTTCAGATTTCAGTCTCTTCTTAAGAAGTCATTCTTCAAGCAAATTACAGAAACATAATTGCACACTGAACAAGACTCTCAAATCCAAATCATATTGCTCTGATGACGACATGTACTAGATAAGGAGAGCATGCAAAGTTATCTTTAATGTTCCCAGTCTTGTGAAAAGCAAAAAATTGCTACGGACTTACAGCCCCTAAAATCTCAAGTAAATGCAGGGCTGCTCAGGAGATTTTTCTCAAAATATCTCACCATTGTGGCATGATATTTTTATCACAATGCCATTTATGCCAGCACTGGATAAACTGAAGAAATGCTACAATGTCAACATCACTATCAAGTCTACATCTGTGTTTCTGCCATTGCTAGCATGGAGTTATGTGAGCTGTGATGTTTCAGTGCCGGGGGAACATGAGGATCAAAGTTACAGGGTAATTGAGGGAACTGAGGAAGATCTAAGCATCAAATGTAGCAAGAAACATCCACAAACCTCTCTAACATGCTCCTTGCTCTGCTTACCTTTCATGTTCTGAAAGCTTTTTATGGGGATGATCTAAAGAAGAGAGCAGAGAGTTAGAATAGAAGTGTCTGAATAATCCTGTTTTATTTAATACTAATTTTATGAAGTACTTAATAAAAGCACCTATTAAAACCAGCTAAAAGGGTTTGAGCCATCTATCCCAACTTTCTTTATACAACTGACTTTTTTTGTGATTCCTAGAATCATAGAATCATTAAGGTTGGAAAAGACCTCTGAGATCATCAACTCCAACCACCAATCCAACACCACCTTGCCCACTATACCATGTCCTGAAGTGCCATGGCTACACATTTTTTTAACACCTCCAGGGATAATGACTCCATTACTTTTCTTGGGCAACCTGTTCCATGTAACAGGCTATCACTAGTTACGTGGGAGAAGAGACCGACTCCCACCTCACTACACCCTCCTTTCAGGCAGTTGTGGAGAGCAGAAGGTCTCCCCTCAGCCTCCTTTTCTCCAGACTAAACAACCCCAGTTCCCTCAGCTGCTCCTCATAAGACTTGTGCTCCAGACCCTTCAACAGCTTCATTGCCCTTCTCTGGACATGCTCCAGCACCTCCATGTCCTTCTTGTAGTGAGGAGCCCAAAACTGAACACAGCACTCGAGGTGAGGCCTCACCAGTGCCAAGTACAGGGGCACAATCACTTCCCTACTCCTGCTGGCCACACTGTTTCTGAGACAGGCCAGGATGCCATTGGCTTTCTTGGCCACCTGGGCACACTGCTGGCTCATATTCAGCCAGCTGTCAACCAGCACCCTCAGGTCCTTTTCTGCTGGGCAGCTTTCCAACCACTCCTCCCCAAGCCTGTAGTGTTGCATGGGGTTGTTGTGATCCAAGTGCTGGACCTGGCATTCGGCCTTGTTGAACCTCATACAATTGTCCTTGGCCCATTGATCCAGCCTGTCCAGATCCCTCTGCAGAGCCTTCCTACCCTCAAGCAGATCAACACTCCCCACAAAATTCTTGAGCAGTAAAATCAAGCTCACAGATTTCAAACAAAGAAAACCGAAGCAGAACAAAAATGTTTTCCTTTTAGCAGTGATGTTTGCTTCAATATTCCTTCAGGATAGAGCTCAGTGCCTCAAAGAGAAATGCTTAGATATTTATTTCAGATAGGCAGGGCTTTCTATAGTTGCCATTGATAAAATCACTTTGAACTGAAACATCTGACCAGAACTATGAATCTCTGCTTAAAAATATTACATCACGTGACAAGAAGTGACATTATAGATGTTGAAATGCAAACATTGCTTTCAGCTTCCCTTATGAAATGCTTGTTGGGTTTTATGGTAGGTGCACTCCAAATTTTTATGTTGCAACTTATTTATTTCAGATGTTTAGACCTTTGCTACATTTAGAAGAGGCAATACTAGAAAAATAAATAGAGTACTTAGTAGTTGTGAATTACATTTGCAGAAGAAGAGAGGAAATGAACCCTAAGATAAAATTAATTGTGAAAATGAACTCTCATAGTTTAGTCACATATTGATTTCTGTCTCATCTCTCTTTTCTGTTACAGGAATCAAATGGAAATCCATGCAGTGTCCTTGCTCCCATGACTGTCAGAATTCAGGTTGCCCTGGAGACACGATGCCACATTCACAGAAGGGGAAGAGAGAGACCTCAGCCCCGCTGTCCTCTGGGGACCACGCTCCTGAAATTCTTCGGTGGGCCTCCTTTGACCCCCAGGATCTCGCAGACAAAGAGAGGTAGCCAAGTATTTGTAATGTGAGATGCTACTGTAAATTAAACCCTCACTAACGAAAGATCAGAGGGATCATTTTAAAAAGCTAGCTTCCTATTTCCCTGCATGCCTTTGGGAAATACATAATCATGCTTTTTAGTAGTACAGCCACAGGCACTGTATATTTAAAGTAAGTAGAGCAGCAAAATATGTTAGTCTTATAAAAAGGTGTGACACTGGATAATTGGTAACATCCTGGATATAAGAATATATCTGATTAGGACAGTTCTTAAATCCACGTACATTTCTATCTGAATCATTCATCTGGAAATACTGGATAGTGTCTGCTGGAAATGGAAAATAGAACAAGTCAGCCTTGCAGGCTGTGCTTGTTGTCACGCTTTGGAGGTATGTAAATCCCTCAGTAGATCAATACATTATTTCCTCTATCACATACAGAATTTACTGCTCCTGTCATTGCACTGTGCTGTTATATTGTTGCACAAGAGGCTGGAGTTCAGGGAGGACTTTGGTACTCAGAGAACAAAAGCCTTGCACACACGACATCAAGGCGAGTGCACACACACACACACACACACGCGCGCGCGCGCCCTCTGAGCCTCTGGACAAATGAGTGCAGCTCATTTCCCTCTTTGCATCACCCAGCAGCAAATTGAGCATGGAGTGGAAATGAGGACAGCAAAGAGGGAATCTAGGAATATTGACTTATTTGCTGTGTAGGCTGGAAACTGGGAGCTCTTGTGGAAATCTGTAAAATGGGAATGGATTGGAGGATACTGATAAGGATCCTGTGCAGAGGAGAAGTTTCACACTCCTGTTAAAAGAAAAAAAGGCACATGCATACAAAAGAAAGCAACACTGACGCTGCTCTGTGCAGAATAGCATCTGTTTCCTCCAGCACCCTGAGACTGGGTTCACAAGCCTCATAGGGCGATTGAGGGTGGTGCAGGACAGAAAGACAGCAATGCACAAAGAGATAAGTATGAGGAAAATAAGACTGGAGGCAAAGACGACCACTTTGCAAACTGTGATACTGCTGGGGAAAGAAGATGCCTTCCTGTCATTGAATGCTTGTAGTTTGGGAGAAATTATATGCGTTCTGTGAACTGAGATGTGTCCAAATGTTTTGCTGAAGGTCCAGGCCCATGGCTTCTGAGTTCGTTGCAGTTCACAAATGCAGCCATCAAATGCAGAACTTGGACCAAGCAACTGTCTAGCCCTCATTCTGTCTCTTCGGGCTGTCAGTAGAAGGACACTAGCAGTCATCAATGAACCTTAGCTCTACAAATTTACTATAAATATTTTTCATCTAACCTCCTTAATATTTTTTGCCTTTGCCATACCTGTGGCAATAAATGCCACAGTTTGAATAAACATTTCACTAATTATCTATCTCAGGCTTTGATCTGTGCCTCTGAAGTTGCACACTGCTTCCCCAGGCACTGTAACCAGAAGTCTGTGTTAGAGCTGCCCTGTTTTACTGGAATAGTGAATAAAACCTTTCCCAGACAGGTTTTGGTACACTACACTCAAATATATAAACGTAATTGAAGAGGCCCATATTCAGAATCTACAATAGCAACAAATGTTAATTGCACAGTAATAGCTATCAAAACCAATATTCAATGTGATCATGTCTCATGCTCACCTCAGAGTACCACAATCATAATTAATAATGTTATTTCATAACAATAATAGGATGAATGCAGCTTATAAATTCATGGGCAAGGTTAATAAATGTGATCTGATCATTAGGTAGGTACAGCTGAACAACTTGTGAAGCATTTTAAGAGCTTCCCTAGAGGTGGTGAATCAGGGCTGATCTGCTCTGCTTCTTTAGTGAGCAACAGGAATTAAAAGTAAATAAATACAGATGCAAAACAACCTTGTCCCCTTTTTATCACACCCTTCCTCTAAACTTTATTTTTTTTAAATATCAAAATTAAAAAGCCTTTATAGCAAGAACTTTTGAAAGAAGATCTGTATGATACAGAGCCTAGCCTGTTTGGCAACTGCACATTATTATTATTTTTTTATTGGCTGTGGAGTTCTCCACATCAGTAATCCATGTACAATAGGCTGCTTCCTGACTTGACAGGTTTACAGTCTAGGTAATTCACTGTAAAAGACATAATGAACAGTAGTTTGGTTAATGATTTTTCTTCTAAAAGGTAAAGCCTTTGGTGCTTCTGTTCATTTTGATACACTTTCCAGCTTGCACAGCCCTACCATGACCTGTAAATGGTATTTTTCTAAAGAGAAAGTCTCTGTTGTCATTTTTGAGCAGGTATGAACAATCAAGGGCTTCCCATCAGGATCACATTACTGTTGAGCATTTGAACTGTGCCAAGCAGTGTGGCTGCAAGGTCCTTCTACTTGCTGCAAAGTTAAATGCATTAGTTTAAAACCATCTTTGAAGTGAGACGGGCGAACAGCAGGCGCACGGGCACCTATGTCGCTTCAGCTCTCAAGAAGTACCTTGCAAAACCGAGTAACTCGGTTGCTTTTGATGGCACGCACTTCATCCACAAGGGAAGAGGTTTAAGGGAAAGGCACTAACAGACAAGTTTTGGCTGAGCTTCAGGTGCAGGGACTGAGGGCTACGTGGTGCTACTGCCCCCAGAGCAGAAACGGCAGAAGGCAAGACACCTTGCTCAGTTCAGTGCCCCTAAAGTGGTTCACAATTAATAGATACCAGGGCAAAGGAACAGAGCTAAAAGGTGAAGGTAGGTTGTTGGGTTTTTTTATCTAGTGCAGCAAGGTAAGCTTGTCAGTGTCCATATAATTGTATTATCCTATATTTGGAATAAGTCAGTGATACACATAATACATATACATACCATACACACCATCAGCTTGCACAGTAACACACTTGGAAGTGTTGCCCCTGCTGGAATCTGAACCTTCAGTTTGAACCCAGCTGTGAGCATCACCACAGTGAAAAGAAAAAACCAAGAATGATGAAAGCAACGGTTTTTAAAAGGTAACTGAAAACCTAAGAATTTTTATTGTCAAGGACTGCAGCACTACAGCCAAAGAGGAATAAAATTTCTAAAAAAGAAGTAAAAGAGTGGGAAGAAGGGGGGGGGGGGTGGTGGTGCTAGGTGGTTACAGTTAGAGGGCAACATACTCAGAATGAGGCTTTTCTCTGAGAAATATCATTCATAGGTAAAATAAAGTTTTTTAGAAAGTGTGTTCTCCCAGAGGACAAGGAAATTTCTAATTTGTTCAGCTCTGAATCACAGACCCACAAAATGAAAAATAGATTATTCTTCAAGTGCAGATACAAGAATAAATTGGTAGATAATTATAGAGGCAAAAGTAGCAGCATATGCCATACAGCGCTTTGCAAAATTCAGGGTTTGAAAACCCGCATTTGCAGTTCAGCCCGGGATGGAAGTGCAGCGTGAGCGACCACTGACCTCTAGTGGACATGAAAGTCTGGCATTGGTAAAGATCGTTAAATTCAAAATAGAAAAACACGTCATGAGGACAGTTGTCCCAAGGCTTGTGCTTGGCAGCTCTGCAAGCTACAGTCAGCATGGCTTTACTATTAGAAATCTCTCACTGTCTGTGTGTCAAGAACTATCACGTCTATTGTACTGTTGCCCTGGTTTTTGGCCGAGACAAAGTTAGATTTCTTTTTAGTAGCTAGACTAGCACTGTGATTTGGTTTCAGCTTGGGATTAGAACGTGAAAAACAATGAAAACATATCAATGTTTTAATTTTGTCACCGGAAGTTGAAGGATTTGTGTTTTGTTAATCTACAAGTGCAAGATCTACGAGGGGGTGAGGAACACTTACATTAATAAGTTAAGTTGTCATTTGGATATGCCAGTGGGATATTCCATAT
>NW_010326520.1:0-16717 GCF_000700745.2 Antrostomus carolinensis | reverse complement strand
ATTCTATGATTCTATGATTTTTGTCCATGATTACAATTTTTACTTTCTGTTCCTTTATTTTTTTTTTATGGATTTGTGTTATTTAGCTTTAGATATCTAAAATGTTCTGATGTCTACATATGAAGTAATTGTTTTGTAGTTTGTTTACTTGTTAATGGAAGAAAATGGGCATTACTCATCACACTATCTGACCTTTTTTTAATGTCTGCTTCAGGGTAAGATGAGTCATTTCTCAAACTTTATTGACTGAATCTTCACTGACTGTAGAGGCGCCCTGAGGTGAGAAGGTTCAATGCAGATATTCAAATTTAAGTGAACATAATCCACTCATAATCATCTCCCACAGTTTGTCAGATAGGTCATCTATATACTGCTTTCTTTCCATGTATGTGTATAAGCATGAAGTCAAAAAGCAGTTGCACTCCATATCTCTTCCCCTTTCTTTCTGTCCATACACTTGGACAGTCATAAACTTTTCTTTAGCTCATCCTTTATCTTTATTTCCCCTCTGTAGTATCCAGTGGGGAAGCCTTGAAGATGCAGATAATTTTTTCGTTTAAAAGGTAAAAAAAAAAGTAGTCACATTATGCTACACTTCCATTAGACTATGGCTGAATCAATAGAAGGCCAAATGCTTATAAATAATCTAAATTTAAATCTAAATCTTTTTGCATTTATACAATATACTATAAATGTTCTGCTAGTGTAAATATTAAGAATAATTCCTCTATCTCTACACTTCAAGCAAACATTCTAGAGTAATCCAACCTGCTACTTCCAGTATGGGATCCTAGTAGGTCCATGAATACAGGTCTCCAAAATAATCTGAGACTTCACAGTTTCACTATGCAACGGAATGATTACAAGCTAAGTGAAGTATCTGTTGAAAAAATATTAAATATTGCACTCATGAAGCATCTGTGAAGAAAGAAATATTTTTTTCTTCCTTAGAAACTGTACTCAAATTAAAGTTTTTAACAATGTGAATGTGACATATCATTCTCACAGATGGACATGTAGATCATAGTCTCCAAGAAAACTTCAGGTTTAACAAAAAGTGAACTTCATCAACTGTTTCCATAGTTTCTAATTGATTTTGTTAGAGCAAGGTATCCTTCCTCAAAGGCAAGGCATTTATCATGGTATTAGTTACAGTCAGATGTCAAATTGCTTTCATTAAATCCTTTCTGTAGTAACGTATTTCATGGGTACATGTAGTGTTGTCCCAAAATTCTATTCTGTTCAACACATTATATATTTTTGAGATGTTTTTTATAATATGTGGTTCATTTTTCCATAGTTTCTGGATGTGTAAAAACCAAGGTTAATTAACTGCTTTCTTTGGTGTACCTCTGTAGTGTAGATGAATAATGCCCGTCTACAGAAGGACTACTGAAGAGAGAATGGTATATTGGAAGTCTGAATATTGTTTTCAGTAAACATTTAAAATTAAGTATACTAGATTACATTTTACCTTATTTTTCCTTAGAGAGCTCAATTTTAATAGTGATTTCAAATTTTTCTACAAAAGTCTTAAGTTTAGGTTATATATCAGTAACAAATTGAGTAGTCTCACTCAATATGTCTCAACACTGTCAATAAATGTAAGTCTAAGCACATTCAGACAAATAAAAACAAAAATGGATTTCATTTTAAAAAAGCCCACTGTGTTGGGCTTGATTCAATAAACAGAAGTTTAATTTCTGGTTTTTTTTTTCCTTTTTTTTTTCTGTTTTCAACATAGTAGCCTCTAGACATGAGTCACATTACTAATTTATGAACAGATTTTCAAAACTTTTGTCAAATCCTGGCAGATGTCTGTCTAGATCATCAGGTCACCCTAAGCTATCTGTTTCACACCTCTTCAGATATTCCTAGAGTTAGAAAGATTTTCATAATGTGGAAATTAAATTTTTCCTTTTCAGGACTAATTATTTCAGAAATTCCAATATCTATTTTCATAGCCTACGTAGATAAAGGAAGTTTGATTGATTTACTGATATCAGGAGATATCCTGTCATTCATCTAATCCTGGGACATGCTAAAGGACACAGGGGACACTTATATTGTCCATACTCTTTCAATGTGTCATCTGGAGACTAACCAGGATTCCCAAGGAAATCACAAACAGCACAAGATGCTTATGTGTCTGCAACTGAACTGAGCCTGAAAGACAGTTTACTCCCAACTCCCTGTAGCTAATTATAAGTGTTAAAGGTGAGAGGCAGCTACCAGTCAGATTTCTAAATGTTGATGCCTATATATGATGTCCACATGTCAGCTTAGAATCTAAGTTGATTTAGAGCCAAGTACGTGTGCACTGAAAATTATTTTGAGTACTCTGAAATAGAGTACATGCGTAAATAGAATGAAATGTACACAACAACAGCAGTGTTGAAGTGGTTTGCAGAGATATTTAGGTTTTTAAATCACAAAGGAAAGCAAGTGTGATACAAGGACCAACAGGATACTGGTGTCCTGGTGCAGCACCTGGAGGATAGTTGGGTTACCCCATGGAATTTCAGACTAGACACCTGAATTCCAGAAACTAAATATTTGTCTAGTGTATGATCAGTCGAATGCCTCTCTAGACTCCAATAACTATAGTGAGTAGCTCTCCCTTGACAATGATGATAACGTAAGCCTGGAAAACCTGCCTGCCACATAGATACCTTCATTTGATTACCAAACTTAAATGACAATCTTTTAATCAGTTTTCCTTATCCTTCCAGTGGCTCTGATCATATAATTCTTCAATTTTATTTTCTAAAGATAAATAAAGTAGTTCCCACAATTATAGGTCAATACTTCTATCTTCTTTACCTCCAGTGTCTCAAAAAAGGGGAATAGCCAAACCTAGAATTTCTATTTTCCTTTAAAAGAACTGTTTTCCATGCAAAAAATCTGAATGCATATTAAAATGCATTTTACAAAGTACTTCACTTATAATTACTAAAATACCTTGTTGAAAAAGAATTTTAGATTGTTTGATCTATTATTATTCTGGATTGTCAAAAAGTAACCAAAAACTCCGTTTCATCCATATGTGTAGGTGTGATGCAAAACCAATAAGGCAGCTGTGAAATCTGTATTGGATCTGACTGGGATGGAGTTAATTTTCCTCATAGCAACCCTCAGAGTGCTGTGTTTTCTATTAGTAGTTAGAAAGGTGTTGATAACACCCCAGTGTTTTGGTTACGGGTGAGCAGTGCTAGCACAGCATCAAGGCTGTCTCTCCAACATTCCCCCCCCACACACCCAGTAGGCTAGGTGTGGGGAAGGTCTTGATAGGAGACGTAGCCAAGATAGCTGACCCGAACTGACCAAAGAGATATTCCATACTTTATGACGTCTGCTCAGAAATAAAAGCAAGGAGAACGGAAGAGGAAGGGGGGCATTCGTTATTTCCATTTGTCCTTCAGGAACTGCAACGTATACAAAGCCCTGCTTCCTGGGAAGTGGCCAAACATCACCTGCTGATGGGAAGTAGAGAATAAATATTTTGTTCTTTTGCTTCTGTGCGCACAGCTTTGCTTTGCTTCTATTAAACTGCCTTTTGTCTTGACCCATGAGTTTTGGGTTTTTTTTGTTCCATCTTATTTTCTCCCTTCCCCATCCTGCTGAGGAGGGGGGTGATAGAGTGGCTTGGTGGGCACCTGGTGTTCAGGCAAGGTCAACTCACCACATAATTAGGCAGAGTAGACTCTTGGGTCATTCCTGGGACATCTAATAGTCTGAGTTAAAATACCAGTTGTGGTTTATCTCAACCTAAATTATTGTAATTGTATTTAGAAGAATAATGCAGAACATTACTAAAGTAGGAAATTAAGGGAAAAAAAATCCTGTTATTATATGGGTGTCTTCTGAAGACTCATACTTACAGTGACCAAATGTCCTAAGTAAACCTCAATTCTGTAATGTTCTTCTGCCATAGAATTCAAGATATCAAAAAATATTTAGTGTATATATTTCTCCCATTTAACTCATTCTGTTATCTATAGTGTTGTGCATTTCTTTATGACATCCTTCAAGATTGCTCAAGCATCATTTCTATCTGAGATTTTCAAAAGTAATTGATGTTTTATATAACCTCACTTTTAACGTAACTCATTAGAGAGACCTAACAATTAGACCTTTGAATTCAATAGGAAGAGAAGCCCCCTGTTTCAATAAATTATCTCAAAATTTCTCATTAAGCGTAAGTGAACACATCATATATGTGCTTGGAAAAATCATGGAGCAGATCGTCCTGGGAACTATGCTAAGGTACATGGGAAGTGAGGACGTGTTTGGTGACAGTCAACATGGCTTCACCAACGGTAAATCATGCCTGACCAATGATTGAGTTACAGCATTGGTGGATAAGGGAAGAGCAACTGATGTCACCTACCTGTACTTCTGCAATGCATTTGAAACTGTCCCGTACGACATCCTTGTCTCTAAGTTGGAGAGGCATGGACTAAATGGATGGACCATTCAATGGATAAGGAATTGGTTGGATGGTCACACTCAAAGTGTTATGGTCAACAGCTCAATGTCCAAGAGGAGACTGGTGACAGGTGGTGTCCCTCAGGGGTTAGTAGTGGGACCAGCACTGTTTAACATCTTTGTTGGTGACATAGACTGTGGGATTGAGTGCACTCTCAGGAAGTTTCCTGATGACACCAAGCTGTGTCATTCATGCAACATGCTGGAGGGAAGAGATGCCATAAAGAGGGACCTTGACAGGCTTGAGAAGTGGGCCTGTGCAAACCTCATGAAGTTCAACAAGGCCAAGTGCAATGTCTTGCAAGTGAGTAAGGGTAATCCCAACCACAAATATGTGCTGAACAGAGAATGGATCAAAAGCAGCCCTGAGGAGAAGGACTTGGGGTTGCTGGAGGATGAGAGCCAGCAATGCGTGCTCATAGCCCAGAAGGTCAACTGTGTCCTTGGCTACAACAAGAGAATCATGGCCAGCAGGTCAAGGGAGGTGATTCTGTCCCTCTATGCTGCTCTCATGAGACCCTACTGGGACTGCTGCATCCAGTTCTGGGACCCCCAACATAAGAAGGACATTCACCTACTGGAGTGAGTCCAGAGGAGGGCCATGAGGATGATCAGAAGGCTGGTAGGTAGAATAATTCTCAATATTGATTTGTAGTATTTGCCATAAAATGGAGAGTATAACATAATGGTAATGAGGAAGTTGTTGACTGTCCTTGCGGCAGGTTCTTTGCTCACATGGTAGGCATGTATTAGTGCTTTCACATAGTCTCTCCACCATCATCATGGTTACATCTCATGCTGTGCAATGCTACATATTTATCACTCATTTCCTTTAAGTAGGAAGTAATATTTATAAATATTAAATCATATTTTAAAAAAGAAGTAATTTAAAAACATGAGAGATACAAATTTATTACTCTAGTAGGTCTTCCATTTCCTAGATTAGTGTTTAAACTTCTGTGCAGTCATATGAAAGTTAGCTGTTTCCCTATTTTTAGAGAACTTAGTGCTGCCCTTTTGTTAGCAAAACAGAGAGATGATCAGAACATGATGTTATGGAACTTAGACTTCAGATCCATTTATATGAACCAGTAATTTCTTGCAATTATGATACCTCCCTCTTTATCTCTACCCTCTGCCTTATGTCACCTCTAGTCTTTATCATGCCCTTCCCTGAGTGGTTTTAAAACATAAAATAGCCAGAAAAGTGGAGAGATATGTATACACACATATATGTTTACCAATTTCTTGTGACAAATCAGCTCACTATAGGATCTTAGGAGTTCCAGAGACAACACAAGATAGGTGAAGAAAAATGTGTTCAGGGAAAGGGGAAGCAAATTAGAGAGGAATTGTTTCAGCTTGTCCTGCTGTGAAAGTACAGGCTTATGCAGCATTCTGCCTAGGTTTTGAATTCAAAGGTAAAAGAGACTAAAACTAAATTTATTTTTCCTTTTTCCTCTTCTTCTTTTCTTCTTGATCTAAAACTTATGTGGGACTAATAAAGCCTGGTATGCATGAATGGTTGTTCAGATTTCTAATAGCCATTTGGTTTAACCTTTATTTTTGACCCTTTTTATTTTATATTAACAAAAAAGAATGAGAGTGTTATTTCAATAATCATAAATATCAAAGAGAAAGTGGTCCTCAAGGGTGGTCTGTATTAACATGTGAAGATTTGTTAGCAAAAAAAAATAGTTGCTCTGTATTGTTTGTTATTTGTCATTCACCACTCTATTGAAGTCTCTGGTCAAGTACTCACAGAACAAAAATGCCATGTCACAAAAAATGCCATGACAAGTCTCATTGCTTTGCAAGACTGAACCTTTAGCGAGGCACTCAAAAGTTAAATTTTGTTTGGCTAAACTGATCAAGCAGTGATACATGCCAAATACATTTATAAAATTCAAAGCTTATTTGTGAACAGAAATAAATAATTCTGTAACTGCAATAAATAATTCAACTCATTCCAGTTCAAAAACTGAACTACACCCTCACCTTTAGAAGCAGTCCCACCACACAGATACTGAGGCACAATGATAGAATCAATTTGGGCAGCTTTCCCTAGTGTTGCTCCTGAGCTATCTGATCTGCAACAAGCAGCAGCTTTGAAGTCTTTAAGACAGTTAACATATTTCAGGAGAACTAAAATGCATTTTATTTAAAATGTTGTTACTATTAATATTAATTGTATAGTTATGGAGGCCAAGTTCTACTATCTTTTCACTGATGCAATCTCCTGATTTTAATGGCATTTTACAGTAGGAATAAGGGCAGATTTTGGTCTCCTTTGGCTAAAACTATTTTTGAATGCTTCTATTTTCCATATTTTATGGTTACTTTACCTGTTCAAAGTATCTAAGCCAGGGTAAAATTCTTTGTACATGCATGAGCATGTAATACACAAATTTCCAAAGCAAATATTGTCAGAAGATACAATCTGGGAACACTATTCTTATAGTTTGTGTTTACTGCATAGCATATCTTTGTGACCCAGTGGTTAAAATCTAATTTATTCTTTTTAATTTGGATGTATCTACTGGTGTAGACAGAGCCAACTAAATTCCTTCTTCCCTGCTGCTGAACTCTGTTAACAATCTGTTCATTTTGGCTTAAGTAGATATTCCTACCATTTAGATTAATGAGATCTTTATAGACCATCTTTACTTCAAAAGCTTAGTTACAATTCCAATGTATTTAAAGGTTTTGAGGTTTTTTTTCTTCAGCATAAAATACAGACAATGTATTAAGGTTATTTTCCTGTGAGTTCTCACTGACTTCTGAGTTTTGGATAAATTATACTATTACTAATGGAACGGAAAGAAACCCTAATTTTTTCTAGCTCCAGACAGCAGTTATTTAAACTACCTTTTGCACATAACTGGGAAATGTCATGAAAATATTTATAATTCCTATTTTTTTTTTTTTCTAAAATTCATTAAAATAGCAAATATCGGTATATTTTTTACTTTACTGTACATAGTTACAAAACAAACAAGAAAATAAAGTTTAAAAAAGCGCAACAAAACAAAACATAGAAACTAAAACATGTTTTGGAAAATAATATTTAATGAAAGATTTTTTTATTTTACAGTTATTTAAACTCTGATAACTAGTTTTCAGTTGCAGAAAACATTTACAGGGGGTGACTCATCTGACTATTCTTTTACCAAAACTTTGAGAAGCACTAGTCTGTCAAGAACTCTCCAGGTCTTCTGTGCACACACATGCATGCACCCTTGTATGAGTGAAAGTGTCTGGTTTTGTTGACTTTTTCCTTCTTAATATGAATTAAAACCTATAATAAATAATAGAGTAGAATACTGTGAAAAAATGATTGGGTCACAGTAAAATCTTTGTGGTAGATATAATCAGTATCAGGTAACTAGTATTACTGTAGACAAACCTCCTGAGAGTCTTCACAGGAAAAAATTCCTAAATAGTCATTTCTATATCTAATGTATCTAAACATTGTTTTAGATGTACCTTATAATCAGGAGGAATATCTAAGTACTGAATAAACCTTTTGCTGAGTTGCAGCACACTCATCTTGTCCATCAACCACTCCTAGTTTTACATCATCCGCAAACTTGTTGAGGGTGCACTGTGTCCCAGAGTCCAGGTCATTAATGAAGAGTTTAAACAGAATTGACCCCAGTATTAGTCCCTGGGGCACATCAGGCACATTTGGCCTCCAGATGGGCTTTGTGTTGCTGATCACAATCCTTTGGGCTCACATTTCAGCTAGTTTTCCATGTATCTCAGTGAGTACTTACTTAGTCCACACTTTGTTAGTACTAATTCCTCTTGAACAATCAAAATCCATCCTTTCTTGTTGCCTTTTCTTTTCAACTACCTGTAAAACAACATATTAGCTATTAAGTATTGTTTTTTCACACAAGCTGTAGAAAACAAAATGAAACAAAACAAAATCCAAATCCAAAATCACAAGTTGTAAAGTGAATTAAATTCTTAAAACCCGAGTAATCTTTATTGACAAGATGCAACAAGCATTTAGTTTCTGCTCTGTCACCTCATTAAAGTGAATGGCAACTGACTTTCTCATCCTGTCATTAACTACAACAGCACAAAGCTTTTAAGTATATCTATAATGGCCGCAATTTATTATCTTAAAAATCCTTGTGCAAACACCAGTGTGATAATGTATTTTATTTAACCATGATGCCTTAGAAACAGTCTTTTTTGGCTTAGGAATTACCTAAGTCAAATAAAATTCTGTAAATAATGAAGGGTACCAAAACAGTTGAGGAAATTTCTGCTGCTTAAGACAAAAATGTTTTACTACTTAAAAATGATCTCTTTCCATAGGTGGGAATTCAGAAGTACAAAAGTACAATGTAATACATCACATAATATGTCCTTTAACTCAGGAAAACAAAATTGCTATAGAATTTATTTGTATAAAGTGAGATTTCTCCCTTATTGGTTCAGCCTGAGTACTACCTACAGAAAATAAAGCCAAGAAAAAAATAAAATGAGTATAAATTTAATGTAAGGGAAAAAAAAAAAAAATGATTTAATAATCTGTTTCACAATTACACCAAAAACAGGATTTGCAGACAGCTTGGATTCATTGTACAAGATCTAGCTGCTTTTAGAGTCAATGTTAAAATCGATGAATTGAAAACTTAACTGTAGCAATGCAGAAGAATGATATGAAGTGAAATGATTAAATCCTATTGTGATATCTGAATATCTCCCTTGTCAAAGCAGCTAATACTAATCAGAAGTATCAGGTGGTGAGTTGGATGATTGCATCTGTTTTTCTTCCTCTGTCCAGACAAGACAGAAAGAAATGGCAAAATAAGAGCAACCCAAACATGCTTTCTTTGTCTGCGTAAGTCTGGCCCTTAAAATGTGAGTCATCACCTTTTTGACCACCTGAGAAGACATGTGTCTGTTACTGACACGTTTTGTCATCCCAGGTGGGATCAGAAACTTCTCTTTGATTGAGGAGTTGACAAAGAGGACCCCAAGAATGGGTTACGATCTCCATGACTTTTGAGATTCTGCCAGCTCAGCAGATCCTAAAATTAAGTTTTCTTGATACGGAGTGCGTATGGGAAGGAAAGAATAGTTATAAACAGATAAGAATTGGTTTTGTATTAATATAGAAATCCATGGACTCTGCCATGAATTCCAGCTAGCACTACCTTATGAAGAAAAACAGAAAAGACTCTTAATTTTTTTATTTTTTTTTTTAAGAAATAATTCATTTGTAATACTTAGGTCTGTACTTAAGTGAAGAAGAATCTGGGTCTATTTTTGAGTTTTGTAAAGAGTGTTGACAAGAATATAAAAGGCTTTTACTGAAAACTATGTGAGTGGAAAACAACTTGAGAAAATAACCTTGTACCAAGAAATTTTGAATAGAATCAGGTAGTTAAAAATACAAATTGGGAGTATTTTTTTTCATTTGCATTCACATATAAGTGAATAATAGCAGGTGTTTTTATTATTAATTTATACCTGCAAAGAGGCTAATTTGCTCTAGGGTAGGTTTTGGTCATAGCTGGCATAAAATTGAGAGATGTTATGTTTTCCTTTCATTTGAAATTTGATTTCTGTGAATCTAATATAGACAATTATTTAATAGGTCTGATTAAATAGATTGAAATATTTATCTAAATTAGGTAAAATTATAGTCGTTTTGGTTTAGTTTCTTTTATGAACTCCCATGTTCTTCAATGGACTTTCAGCTTTGTTGTAAACTATTGCTAGTAGTTTATCTGATTCTTTTCGAGTATATTAGTGCAACTAATGCTGAGAAAATTGTTACCTGGTGTAATGTATTCTTCCACTAGAATAAAGATTTGGAACTTTTATCACAAAGTTTTTTGAATGGGATACGCTACCCTGGGGTCAAATCATAAAGAAAAGCAGTTTTGAGTCCAATGGAGGAAGCAAAAAGAAGGGAAAAGAAATACAATTTGTGATGGCAATTTTACATGTAGTAAAAGAGGAAAGAGGAAAGAGAACAAATACAAAGAATGATCATGAAAGTAGAAGGAAATGAAGAGAGAAAGGAATGTAGAAAACTTGCAGAAACTTTCACATCAGAGGAAAAAAAAACCCCTGTTATTACACTATTTCTAAAGAGTTGAAAAAGAGCTGACATTAAAAAATATTATCAATAAATGGTTTGTGATCAATTACTTAACAAACAGAATCAAAGTACAAATTGTGTGTTTCAGTCAATTACTGCTAAGATGGCATAAAAACATTTTAATTGCAATCAGAGCTTATACTGTTGAACATGGATATTAAAAGAAATAATGAGCAATTGTAAATACAGTGACCCATTTATCTTTTTATCTGCTTACCAAATACAAGCATTAAATTCAAGCAAACTGAATTAAAAAGCAGAACTATGTTAATTAGTTTTACTGAATTAGCAGAACATATAAACTGGACCCTATTTCAAGGTTAGTGAAATTTATCTTATCTTAAAGCTGATTTTGAGTCGAATGTGTAGAAACAAACTAAAAAAAAAGTCAGAATTAGAATACGAAATAATTTTTTTATACTCATACACTGACATTCTTTCAAGAAAATATGTGCATCCCATAAGGATGTTGTTGAGGGCAAGGATCCCTCAGCAGAAGCTGAGTTTTGCGATCTGGAAAACTCACATTACAAGAACTCAACTGCGGGAAGTTCCCTGTGGGATTTACAAGGTTAGTATGTTCTACTTACACCTCACAATACCCAAAGTCTAAAGAGTATCACTATAGGTCCAACAAGCAACTGACTGTAATTGGAATAGATGCCATGAAAAATTTACTTTGTTATCATATATTTTTATTGAATTGTTATAAGAGCTACCAACAGGCTTACTTTAACAGATGTTGTAGCTTGGTTTACCTTTTAATATCCACTGTATAAATATGGATTGCTTTAATAAAACTAAAATAAGCATCCATATAAAAAGGCCCTTTTTAATGTAACATTAATGATTTTATACATTTTAATATTTTTCTCACAACACTAAATTTACTTCCTTACTTTTTCATTACTCTCTCTGGTTATGTTGATTGCCTTTGGATTTTCCTGTTTCTGCTTTTCATTATCTTCTTGCTTATCTTTTAAGTTAAAAAAAAAAAAAACAAAAAAACATACACAAGATTTTAAAACATTTTGCCCATCCTGAGTGATAATAGAAGCTTTACAATTACCTTCTCTTTTTCTAGGGAGTTGGTTGTACTAAAGAGGAAAATATTTTTATTCTAGTTATTACCACTCTGAATGAATTGTGTATATCCCCAGGAGAAGGTTTCACTATGAAAGGTAAAAGAACTCACCAGGTATAGAGGGATATGACTTCAATAGGAAGATAAAGGAACTGGTGCGGCTGGACTAGAAACAGAAGAAAAACGTAAGACATCTGCAACAGTGTAAGAAACAGGGATATAAGGGCAAAAAAAGTGAGGCAAATGAAGAATAACAAGGTGTAAAGGTAGGAACCTTACAGACATAATTGTAACATCAGAGCTAAATTATCCAGTTAACCAAAAGTTAATAAAGTAAAAAAGTGATGTGTTATTTATATTTCTCAATTATTATATTTATGCTTTTTATCATTTAATTTAAGACAAGGACCTTGCATTATATGGTCAAAGATGAAGAATCTTGCATACAGAAACTATGTAAAGTTTGGAAGGACTGTGATTTCTACTTGAACAAGAAGAAAAAAGCTCTATATAAATACAAGCTGACTGTCATTGTTATCATTTACAATATTGCTCATTTTTATTATTTCCAGACTATATTACTTCGTTATCTTTACTCCCATATACCTTCAAAAGGAAACCTTTTTTTTCATGAAGTTCAAGCACATCGTAGAACTTCAACAAAAATTCTTGATGAATAGCATCAATATATTCTGGGAAGGCATTATGTTGATGATGGATTTGTGCCATACATCAGCAAAGCCATATGGCTTATTGGTGTGCTACTAGTGAGTGATGAACTTATTAGTGATACCTCAGTAAACCTTCTTTCTGAAACACAGAAAAGCACTTATTATCATACAGATCTAAACAAAAGAAGGTTACCACTTACAGTCTACAAGTGCAGTGTTCATGCTTGTGAGAAGGATGCATTATCTCAAAACTTCATTATGGTAATTTTTGTGCCTTTTTTCTGATTATAAAATAGATCAAGCAGATGAGTCTTTGAGTCCTTTATCTAACAATAGTGATCCAGTTTGAAATGTGTTACTGAACTGTTCTCTTCCCAAAATTTTTGCAAATTACAAAGGCTACTTCTTCAGCATAAGAAACAGATGAATGAGCACTAAAAATTGATCAAGATGGTTTGTAAATACCATCTTTTCTGTAGCATAAGAAAGTAGGTCTTTTATTTCTTAAACATGCCGTACCAAACTTCTCATGTATGTGATAAAGTAGCTATCTACCTTTTCTTCTGGCTGTCTTGTGCTTTATCAGAAACAGGCAAGGTCTTCCGATTCCTGGGTTTTTTTGCAAATTAAACTGTTAAAAACAAGGAACACCCTGTACTCACCTTGCAATGGTAAAATTTCCCCTTAAGGTATGATGACATTATGAAGTATTGAGTCAACTTGAGCCAGGGGAGGTTTAGATTGGATATTAGTAAAAATTTCTTCACTGAAAGGGTTATCAAGCATTGGAACAGGCTGCCCAGGAAAGTGGTTGAGTCATCATAACTAGAGGTATTTAAAAGACCTTTAGACGTGTCACTTAGGGACATAGTTTAGCAGAGGACTTGGCAGTGCTAGGTTAATGGTTGGACTCAATGATCTCAAAGGTCTTTTCCAATCTAAATTTTTCTGTGATTCTGACTCCTTCCCCCATAAAGCCCTATACAATCCTCTACAGTTGCTTGGCACAGAAAGATACCTGGGAGTTTTTTTTTATTTTCTCTTGACAGGAGTGCAGCAGTGTCAGAGGGCATGTATAGGAGGGATAGTTGAATAGTTGAATGGAGTGGCAGCTTCGTCATTTGAAGACCTGAGCATCACCTTGTTCTTGCTTATTCTACTCTCACCAACTTCATCTCTTTCCCATGTGAATACTACCCCCAGATAACAGTAAAGCAGGACCCATTTAACAATTTTAGAATGGTTATAAAAGCACTGAATTGCTGTAAGAATTATCAATGCCTTTGTAGACAGACACAATATCCCTTCCATTTCTCTTGGTATAACATCTAGCCATTTGCACCAGTTTGAACCTTCTTCAAAACTAACCTTTGTTTTCAGATTTTTAAGAAGACTGTTACCAAGTGACAGTTTTAATATTATATTTATCATTTATTTAATATTATAAATAGTCAGAACTGAGAGATGGATAAAAAAATAACAAACAAAAAAGCTTGCAAATAGAAGCAGAGGGGGTAGATGTTGAATATGGGAGACAAATATATTTAATTCATAAAAATAATTCCAGTCTCATCCTCTTATACTAGCAATTGATTTTTGTTATTTAATTTTCAGATTATTTGCTCTGGTTTTGAGCTAGTTTAACTGCTGATATAAATTTGCCTAAAGAAGTTATCATAGTATTGACATTAAAAAAGGTCAGTTGATAAAGTTGATAGGAACATATTTTTTATACAAATTATGATTGCTAACTGTAGCCAACAAGATAGACACAAGTGCAAGATGGAGAGCTACAGAAACATCTCAAAGGAGTTATTCAATAAAAACCCCCGACTTTTGGAATATCAACTAGTGCAAAATTATATTTTTTGTCTACTTCTTACATCTAACTGCATATGTACAATCAGTTTCACTTCATCTCTACATAAGTTAGATAGGCACGGATTTTTGTGTTGCTGGAAACACTATTTTGAGTACCAGTTAGAGGGCACATATCCTAGTCATAATAAACTTAATTTTGAAATAGTTATAAAAGATAGAAAATATATTTTACATTTTTAACAAGAAAACAGGTTGTTTACAAAACTAGGCGTTATTTTGGTTTTGGTTTGGGTTGTTTGTTTTTTGTTTTGTTTTGTTTTTTTTTCATTTGTTTTAATGCAATATTTCAAAGAATTTCAGGGAAGAGTGCTGTACCAAGTAGACTGCAGAACATCCTGGCCACAAATGTTTCCAAACATGACATAGTGACTATTTTAGCTAACAAGGTTTCATGCTATGCAATGCACAGAGATTACTATTTTAAAATAATTTAAGAAGAAACATGAAAAACGGAACTTCTGACAAAAAAAGGGGGAGACAGTTATCTTAGAGTACGTGGAATTGTTGGAAAATATTGATGGAATTCTACCTTCATGGAGTTAGTTGCAAGAACAAATATTGAGTTTGGTTTAAAGTATTTGGGTACAGGTAGCTATGTAAGAGGTATAAAATTCATAGAAAGTTTGGAAATGTCTCAGAATCCATACCAGACTTCAGATTAATCTCTATTAATTACTTGAAATTTAAAGAAACACTGTCCTACATTTGTTTTCATTATAGATGTAAATTTCTCTGTGCTATGAATTTGAGGTCCTGAGAAATGTGTTCTGTTGAAGCTGGTTGTAATCTGTTCCGAATATATAAAGACAACAATTTAGGAGTACAAACTTAATCTTTATTGGAAAATACAGAGAGTTTGACCCAAACTGACCTACTCGGGACATTTATAA
Organism: Antrostomus carolinensis; assembly: GCF_000700745.2. Classification (NCBI taxonomy): domain Eukaryota; kingdom Metazoa; phylum Chordata; class Aves; order Caprimulgiformes; family Caprimulgidae; genus Antrostomus; species Antrostomus carolinensis. The sequence continues at coordinate 1,576 of NW_010326520.1, read as the reverse complement.
GCAGAAAGATACTGAAGACCTATGTACAAATCATATAAAAATGCATTTTCTCTGTTTTATAAACCAATTGATTCATTCTCTGAGTGTGTTATTAAATGGTACTCTGTGGAGACCTCTACTGTGTTTTTCTGAGTGTGTCAACTGCGTCTACTAATATGTGTGTCACTTCCTTTTCCTTTACTTTTCAGAGTTAATTAAGAAGTATTAAGTATGGAGGAGGTCAGGGGGTAAAGAATATTATGAGACATATGCCAAACAGTTCTATAGCTATTCTAATTATATTTAACTTCCAAAGACATATAAAAAGGAGCTATCGGAGGGAGATTATTAGAAGAACTTTGCTAAACAATTTAACAGCAATTTGGAAGCTGAAGAATTAAAATGCATATTCCAGTGGTTTTTATTTTAAAATATAAAAGGACTCTGTTTTACTTTATTTCTAAAGAAGAGTTGACTAAATGTTTGTGAAGAATGAGTAGATTTTTTTTATTATTATTATTTTTAACAGACAAAATATAGGAGATTGAAAAATGCTTACTGTATGAATGGGAGTACTTTCCTAATTTCAAGTTGGCTTGGACAATATGGTTTGAAAGTCAACACCTAGGTGACACTGCAAAAGAGTAAGCAGAAAAGGGTAAACTAAACTCAAAATCTCTATGTGTCCTGAAGAGTGCAGAGACTCCACTAGGTTTGATCATTAGTAGGGTTTGGTCCACTGTACCTGATCTGTTTTGCAGAAGTAGTGAATGAGGCACCTGCCAATTTAGTCCCTAGTTATTGCCACATCATGAATGGCAGGGGCTTGATTAAGACTGATAGAAGTAATAGATTTTTGCCAAATATAACCAGGCAGATGCAATTTTACTATATGTTTATTATCAAACAAGATAATTGTGAGAGACCACCTGTTCTGGCAGCAGGGAGAGAAGGACAGAACAGCTGCCTTGAGCTGTTGTCAGCTGTCTCCCCATTTCAATGCTCAGATCAGAGTCAAATGACTGTGAAGAGTCCTAATGGCTTTACACAGAACCTGCTTAGGACAGAATACTCCCAAGGTAGCTCTTGTCTCACCTCAAGACTTTCCCTTAGCAATCACTTCATGGGCTATGCTCATCAAAAGAATTGAAGCCTCATTGCATTCTGAACATTCTATGGTACTGGGATGGGAGAAAAGACTATCACTGAAGCTGTAACTACATACTGAGACAGTAAGGCAGAAGACTTGCTTCAGTTTGGCAAAGGCATGACCAAGGAAAAGCAAGGTCAGGCAAGACAAAACAAGGGAAGAGCACATGCTACTGTATGAATCTTTTATTCATCTGCCTCAGTTATCTGGTAAATTAGGCAATAAACTTGTGTAGTTAACCTTTTTAAAGCCATCTGTGATTTTAGAAACCTGTACCTTATTGTCTTTTAATTTTCTCTTTCCCAGGAACAAGAGTAATAGTCTTTATTACTTTCTTAATAATTCCTGATATCTAGTTTGACTTTTTGAGCACTGATGTTCACTTACATAATATTTTCAAAAAAACAATCTATGATGACTCCAAGATCATAGAATCATAGAATCATA